>NC_052061.1:12926363-13216968 GCF_903992535.2 Arvicola amphibius
CTCTCTCTCTCTCTCTGTGTGTGTGTGTGTCCAGAAATCCCACCTATACCTCCTGCCTATCTCTTGGCCGGTCACTTTTTTATTACACCAATCTCAGCAATACATTTCCACAACTTGCATCAAAGACGCAGGCAGCATTTTGTGAAGTAGTTCCAGGCCCCGGCCACTTACAGCTACTTTACCTTGGGTGTGTAGCCTCAGCTCTGAAGAGTCTGTCTCTTTGCCTATTCTCTTCACAAGCTGGTTGTGAGAGCAGAGAAGCTGCATCCAAAATGCTTAGCTCACGGTGAGCTTCGGCTGCCATTAGCAACCGCTGCCCTCCTTCTCTTTAACAATCACAGCGAACCTAAGTGTTGCCCTTACAAGTTCTAAATTCAGGCTGTCTTAGTTGCTCCAAATTTAGCTTCATGATTCCACTAGTCGCTGTCCTCCAGGATGAGATCAGGGCATGCTATTCCGAGTTACACCCTTAGCCCCGAGCCCACACCTGACGCAAGGTTCTTAATAATGTTTGGTGGCTGAGAAGGAAATAATGAGACACCCAGAAGACGCAGGCCTCCTGGGGCTCATTCTGAAAAAAAAAATAAATGGGCCTTGGAGGCTCTTGCCTTTCCCCAAAGAAAAGGCGGGACCCAATAGAGTTTTATATGGAAACCTCCATGAAGCTGACCTACACCAAGGCTCCATAACTGGCCTCATCATCTTGAAGAGCTACTGTGATTTACAGGGCCAGCTTCACATACTTGCAGCTTTGACACCATGGGTTCCACGGGACAGGGACTCCATCTGTCCTGATCATGGTTTATTCCCAGTGCCTAGCATGGTGTGTGATATTCCATAAAGATGAGTTAAAGAAGTTATTGATGACAGACACCATGCCAGGTGTGACAGAAGATGATGAGCTCGTCTAATCTAGTTTTGGGGTGGGAAAGAAGTCATATTGGGCTCCATACTGAATGCCTCTGTTTTAAAGGGTTGCAGCAGGTCTGTTTATAAATGTTCTAGAATGTTCCGTGTGCAACCTCTGCTCAGACACAGAAGCAGACAGGCTATCTGCCTCTCTCCCCCTGAGGCTACCCCAGAGGGCTATGTGACCCCGGCCTTGCCTCTTTCAGGTCTTGCTCAATGTCACCCGTGACAAGTGTTGTCCATGACTCTTGTCCACGCTTGGGACCTTTAAGTGTACATGCCCACCTTCCACCCACAGAGTCTAAGACTTTGACAGGCAGTGCAAGGGTGTTGGGGTGTCATCCGAATCTTTGCTCCCTTTCCCAGAGTTGCCAGAGCTTCTCCGCAGCTGGGAGCTTCATTTGCCTTCTGTCTGGGCAAATTTAACAGAGCATGGTTTACGGGTGTCACTCTTTGCCTGAATCATCCTCCTCTCTCCTGGTGCTGCCTGCACCTCCCAGACAAGCTGCTTTCACTCCAAGGCTCACTCAGCAGGTGCTGCTGGGCCAGCACAAACGAACGGATCAGCTTTCTAGGAACTGTCCCATGTTCCTCCGGTCCCACCCACTCATCACCCTTTCCAGGACACACATTTGACAAGCTCCACATGTCAGCTGCTCCCCTTCGTTCATCTCCAACTGAACCCCAGGGGCCAGCACAGGATCCACCTGTTATGTTCGTCCTCTGGGCAGCTGCGATTTCACTGGGATTTACAATGTCCTCCGTGGTGACCGTGGAGCCAGGGTGACTACAGGTGCTCAGTACCGCGCCTGGTGGCTGAGCTGGCACACCTACAGCTATCAAGCCATTCTGTAGAAATAGTGGGAAACACTTGGAGTTCTAAATTGAGTTGTTATGATAAAAGATTACTTAAAAAATGACTTCTGAAATCTCCCGGCTCTCTATATTTCAAATATGTCTCATGTCTCCCTGGGTCACATGCCCCTTTCCCTGTCATTAGACTCATGTCCTCAGCCCCTGGGCACAGGACAGCCCTCATATCCAGGTCCATGCCTCCTGAACTGGCACAAGGCTGTTTTCACATCAGTGTGTGAGCGGGATTTTCCGGAAGCCCTCTGGGTACTCTGCAGCCCGAGGGAGGGCTCTTAATTAAAACTCTCTTCTCTGCATCCTTCCAAGCTGTGCATAGGCACAAAAGCTCAGGCTGCAGCTGCCACCTTGTCCTGCCTGGCCTGGTCAGCATAGAGCCTGAGGCCCCCAGACAGTGTGTGGGTGTGGGGGGTAACTGTCTTACTGTCATCTCTCTCTCTTCTGTGACAGGGGAAGGTCTTAGGGATATGCGGGAATGTCGGAAGTGGGAAGAGTTCCCTCATCTCGGCTCTCCTAGGACAGGTAAGTGTGTGGAGAGAGCTGGGAAGACTACATTGACAGGAGACTGGAAGGATTTCCTTGCTGTAGACTTGGGGGACTTAACGAGCCTGTAGAACAGTGGTCAGGTTTGGCTGCACATAGTTAACGTGAGTGCTGTTGATTCCTTTGGGTTGATGCATTTGGCAGCTCCATGCTTGGCTAAACACGGGCCAGAATTTTCTCACATCTTTAGCTTTACCTCCTGAGGACAGGAGTTAAACAGTGATTGCTTCCTTGCCTTCAGCTCCATGTTGGCCCAAACAAGAGATGGATTATTAAATCTGTGGCTTCTCTCATGGCTGTCCTGGCTTATAAAACCCAGAAAAGCAGCTTGGTGGAGAATGAAGGAACTGGGACTTATGGGAACTTTCGATGAATTTTTGATTGTTTGTTTCCAAAACCCTTAGTCCTGCCTGAGAGCCTTGAGTAAGGGTGACTCACTGAATGCCTAGAGGCAGCAGTGTGACCTTATCTGCTCTGAACACTTTGTATTGGAAGAGGGAGGTTCCTAGATCTTGACCTGCTTTTGCCACTTCTGACTGTTTTTGCCACCACTAAGAAGGTGGTAAGGCAACTTACTGTAGTCACAGGTGGCCGTCACGATTGTCATGGTTCACAAGCGTCACCCTAAATGAGTAAGGCATGTTCGGAGGAGGTTGGGGAATTAACTCTTCCTTCTGCCTACTGTTGTTCCTAAAGGGAAGATTGATTGAGCTGGGGTTGCCTCCCATTGCTTAAAGAACTTGGGGGACCTCTGAAGGAATAAAGAAAAGAGGCTTAGCAGGGCCCCACCAGAATGGGAGCGTGAGTCTTCTAAGTGCCAGGGTGATTGGCTTCTTCGACCTCCCTTGACTCGGCAGGGAGATGGCTATGATTATGTCCCTTCCTGGAGGTGAGGCACGGCCTGGGTCGGGCAGGCTCTGGCTGCTAAGTGTGTGTGCTTCTGTGAGACCTCAGAGTCAGTGACACACTGGACACCAGCGCCACTCTCCACCCATCAGCGTGGGTCTTCCAGCAATGTAAGAGCTGACCCAGCCGAGCTACACCCAGACTTCCGCCTTGGGCAGCTCATCCATTCACAGTCAGTCCCTCTTGCGGTGCGTTGATATCTATTGCAAGGAAACTGGCCTCCTTTTAATGTCTAACCTCTGATTTATCCCTTGGGAGCGTCTCAGAGAAGATAGAGCCTATCTTCCATGAAACAGTGAGGGAATCCTGTGCTTTTCCGTGACGGGGGAGGGGGGAAGGGTAAGCTAGTATGTTCTAGATTGCGGGGTCACACCACTTTGTCTCAGTTGCATGCTCACCAGTTCCCTTTGGACAAAGAGACTGACCTCTCTGGACCGTGCCATCTACAAAATGGCCAAGGAGGGCTGCGGCGAGGGTTAGCAAAGGGAGCGGACATGCCAGCCAGAGCTGAGTCCTTGAGACCAATCACAGCTTCAGCTGGCTCAGCACAGCGCCTGGAAGGCACCTACGATTTTAGATCTGCTCTTGCTAATGACATCATCTCTTTTCCAAATCTAACTCCAGGCCCCTTCCACCATTCCCAGGGTTTTCAAAAATAGTACTGCACCATGTGACACTGTCCCCGCTCAGCCACGCTACCACCACCCCATGGTCATCCGCCCCAAGTGTCATACTTTTCCTCTATGAGTCTCCTCTATGGAGAGGGATGGTTGTTCATTGCCACTGCGTCTGCCGTTGTCTATCAGAAGCACACTGTGCAGGGTCAGCTTAAACGCCCGTGTTTACTCAGCATCACGAGCAGGGCCTCACATGCTTTCTAACGGGGCCACTCAGTATTATCAAGGTCCCAAAGTTTCTCACAAAATAGGCTTTCCCACTCTTTTCGGGGGGGGGGGGGGGGGAGGGGGAGAGTTCTGGTCCCATTAAGGTCTGAATTCTTGCATGGTTACATCCATGCAACTGAGTCAGAGCTACTTCTTTGAAGTGGGCCATACTGGAGTCTCCACCCCAGGGGTACAGGCTGTGCTCTGCTCCCAGGAACCACGCTAGGGAGAGTTGGATCCATTCGGCACACCCGGGGGAAGGGGATCTTGCTGCTCTTCCTTAAGGCATCTTGCTGTAGTTGGCCCAGGGGTGAGATGAGTGTAGCTTGTATCCTCCCGTTGGCAGTAAGACTCTTTGCTTACTGCTTGTTCCCTGGATTTCCTGCCTCGCCCTTGCACGTGTCCCACCTCTAGACCCTCTACTGCACAGTTGGGCTTACAGGGTGTGGATGAGACATCCGTCAGTCCCCTTATATCCATGTGACGAATGCTCAGCAGTTAGAGGGTGGCGTTTGGGAGGGACTCTGGGATGTGTCTTCTAAGGCTCCCCATTACTGTTGCTCTAGATGCAGTTACAGAAAGGGGTCGTGGCTGTCAACGGACCTTTGGCTTATGTGTCTCAGCAGGCGTGGATCTTTCACGGGAATGTGAGGGAGAACATTCTGTTTGGAGAGAAGTACAATCACCAAAGGTATTAAAACGTGGGCTGTGTCCGGCACTCTGGTAGTTGGTCCACCCTGCTTCAGCTGCGGATGCCACTAGCAATGGTTACTTAGTGGGTTTCTTCAATGCATTTTGATGAAACATTCATGGGATCTGCCCCGGAGCAGGATCTTCTTTTTCTGACCCAGGAGTTCAGGAGAAGCATGTTGTTCTGCAGACCTGAGGCCACATGGCCTACTGGGAAGAGGATGTAGTTGTCACTTCGTTCCCAGGGCAGAGTACCATATGCTCTGAGGTTCTCTGTAGCAGGGCATATGGTGTCTGACTGGAGAAAAATGAGCCTTGCAACTTTGATTTAGGCTAAGAAACTAAGACTTTGCTTGGGATCACGAGCAGAAGGCGTGCAATTAGTCATTGCTCGCATGATTAATTCACGTGGGCACCAGCCAGGTAATTGTTGTTAGTGTCCTCAGATGGTCTGATGAAATAAAATTGAAACTTCCGGTTATAAATCTTTGATACGTGTTGGGCCATTATCTCTAAGCTCTGGGAAGTAATGTCTTCCTAGGTCTCTTTGCCTCAGATAAGTCCCATCCCAATTTTTGTTTTAGGGAGACCCAGGCAGTAGACCCCATTTCCCTGATGGGGAAGCTGAAGTCTAGAGAGCTGAGTTGGCTGCCCACAAAGCCCGAGTCTTGGACCTGTGCGGGTATCATTTGTTTCCACTGAGACTGCTTATAGCAGGGTCACTCAAAAACATCCCCAAGCACCACAGGACTGAAGTAGGAAGAGTCAAGTTCAAGGGCCCACTTGCGGTTTGGACTTCCCTTATTATCTGAGCTCACAGACTCCGTACCTTCTGGGGTGGCATTGGTCAGCAGGTGTCTTCCCAGCAGGACGCCTGTGGCTCTTCCTCCTCCTTCCTTGGATGTGATGTCATCAACAGAAGGCTCACATATGACAGGAAATTCTGATCAGTGGTGGGAGTCCTTGGTATGAACCAAACAGTCCTGCTTAGTGTCTCATGGCCATACCCCCTTTGCCTATGCCTACGCCATCCCTCCCTGGAATGTCTTTGCTTTCCACAGAAGCATGCTGGAAGGACAATTACTTAGCTGATCAATAAAGAGGTGAAGGGGCAAATATTAGCCAAATGTCTGTCATGTGCAGGGCACCATAAGGAACATGGATGTTGTTCCTCATGTGCTTATAAGAGTTACGTTAGCATCATGTGACAGACAGTCTGACAGAAGCAACTTAATGGAGGAAAGGCTTCTTTGGGTCATGGTTCCAGAAAGTTTCGGTCCACCAAGGCAAAGGAGGCATGGTGGAACAGCTCTGTTTGTGGCTAAGGCTGTTATCAATTAATAATGAACTTACCAACCATCCTTAGTTGCAGTACACAGCTTGCCAGTGGGACAAAAGTCTCAGGCTCAGTGTGGGATCCAGCAGCTGCTTGGATGTGTGCAAATGAGGATGCCACTAGGAATGCCAGCTGTGCAAGCGAACGGCCAGATTCTGAGGCTCTGGGTCATTGTGGTGCCTTGGGGACAGTTCTGTTAAGACAGAGCAGAGCAGTGGAGTGTCAGCTTCTCCCTTGCTATGGGACCACATACCCTACTGGATTGTATGGAGCCAGAAGCTCTGAGAGGTGGCATTCTACCAGGGCTGTGTGGGCTCGTGCCTGTAGATGGAACGGCAGGTCGCCTCCTGCCACCCGGCTAGCTTTACCCAAAATAATTACACGGAAACTGTATTCTTTTAAACACTGCCTGGCCCATTAGTTTCAGCCTCTTATTGGCTAATTAACCCATACTTAGTAATCTGTGTAACACTACAAGGTGGTCGCTTACCAGGAGAGATCTTAACCTGCGTCCATCTCAGAGAGGAGAAGCATGGCGACTGCTTATGGCAACCGCCTGAAGCGTCTGCCTCACTGCCTTCTACCCAGCATTCTGTTCTGTCTACTCCGCCTACCTAATTTTCTGTTCTCTTAAAGGGCCAAGGCAGTTTCTTTATTAATCAATGAAAGTAACACATAGACACTCCTCCATCATGTGCCCAGTAAGACGAGGTATTTGCCCAGCAGCTAGACTGTACAGAGCTAGTGAATTCCTCATAGGTCTGAACTCCAAGGCTTGAGAATGGGTGATACTGAGGAACACTACAGTCCCGGAAGCCCCAGAGGTAGGGTCCATTTCCTACTCCTCTTTCCCGTGAAGTGATGTCTTTTGTGCCTATTCCTTTTTTTCTCCAACATGGTGGGTGATGGGTGAACAAAGTAGCTTTGTGGATCAGAAGGAGTTCATCAAGGGTGTCAGGGTTGGCCTTTGCAGTCACTTAACCCTATGCTGCTCCACCACATACAATCCCGTCTTCCATCACGACCTTGATTCTGCCTTGTGTTCTCCTAGATGCTGTCGTCAATAACAGCCCACATCTTTTTTAAAATTTACTTTTATTATTAAAATTTCCACCTCCTCCCCACCTCCCATTTCTCTCTCCCTCCTTTAACTCCCCTCCCCCTCCCTTGCCAGTCCAAGGAACAGTCAGGGTTCCCTGCCCTGCGGGAAGTCCAAGGTCCAACCCACTCCATCTGGGTCCAGGAAGGTGCACATCTAAACAGACTATCCCCTTCTTTTGCTCAAAGAACAATGATAGCAGTTGGCACCTCCAGTATTTCATAGACTGTGAGGGCATTTTTTTCCTACATGACAGGAACCCTGTAAGGGGAGTCAACACAGCAAGGAGAGACCCCAGGGGTCGAGGAGACGCTGCTCTCGGGACAACTTGCCTGTGAGCCTTGAGCATAGCAGTAGCAAGAGTTTCACTTTGTCCCCTCAGCAACAGTGGGTCCTTCAGGAACAGTCCAGGCAGCAGTGCCGTGTGCTACTCTGACCATTCTGACCTCTATGCACCCAGGTATCAGCACACAGTGCACGTCTGTGGTCTTCAGAAGGACTTGAACAGCCTCCCTTATGGAGACCTGACTGAGGTGAGCAGAGATGAGTCCCATTTGCCCAGTTGACCCTGAATCTATATCTACATGTCCCAGAGGCAGAAAGCCCCAAGGAAATGCTGGCAAAGTCCAGTTTTTGCCTATCAAAAATTCTACTTTGGGGTCCACCAAGTGGAGGTGAACCCAAGCCTACTTGCGTTTGACGCATGGTTGTTGCTTCCACAGCCCACTTCCCACATTCCCACCATCTCAGGAAGGGTTCCTGAACACCTGCTTCCTAAAGTCAAGGTCCAGCTCCATCCTCAAAACAGTGGTCCAGAGAGCTCCATATACTTGGGCGTGTCAGGGCTCCCGGTCCTCCCTGGCTCCATGCAGCCCAGGAATGCTGAGTCACCTTCAGACCCTGCCCCTCAGGGTTGAGCCTGCTGACTCAGGCAACCCAGAGCCATTGTGCCGCCCTCCCTTCTCTCCCCAGCACACCATGCATCTAGGACAAGCTTTCCCACAGTGCCAGCTCAGAGAGCCTGAGCGTCTGGTCTCGCACTCCGCCTGTCAGGCGTGAGTGACTGGCTTTTCCGAATGCACAGGCAGCTCTGGCTTCCCCTTTTGAGTTGTGCACCCCTGTCAGCCAACCAAGGTGTCCAGCCACCCTCTAGCTTTTCAGGGTCTGGCCCAGCTTCACGCAGGAAGACTCTGAAGTTCCACCGTCAGCAGCAGTTTGCCACCAAGAGCTGCAATTAACGCTTCTTGGTTAGTGCTGGGTGAACACGCGGGCTGCTGCTTTTGTGTGTCTAGTGCCCCCTGCTGAAATGTGAGCACCTGATTTATAGGTTACTTTTTCTGTCCAGTACCCAGCCCTCAGCACCCAGCTTGGTAGCTGGGCATCTGAGTACAGTGGACTTCACTCTGGGCTCAGGAGGATGGGATTCCCAGAAAAACATAACCTAGGCTTTTCATCTTGCAGTAAATGTTTACTGAGCATCTAATCCATGCCTCAGATAAGGTGCTGGGTCTTAGGGATCTGATGGTGAGCAAGACAGCATGTCTTGTCTTCATGGCACACATGGTTTCATACAAGGAAGCGAACAGAGGGGTTCCTGGTCCGTCCACCAGGCTTTTAAAGAATCTCCGTTGTGTTATCAGCCAATACACAGTGGGCTGTGCACTGGGAAGCTGGAGCCATGCAGTAGGAACCCCTTACTCAGACGGGTCCCATCACAGTTGGCACTGTGCTTCAGTGAAGTGAGGGAGATGGAGTTCTTCCAGTCAACCCTGTCTAGTGTGTGTGTGTGTGTGTGTGTGTATGTGTGTGTGTGTGTAGGAGCTTGTGTGCAGAGACAATCAGCTAGCCTGACTCCTCCCTGAAGACCTGGGGAACTTTCGGAAGCACCGGGTGAACAAGAGCTAGAGGGTGCCAGGTGGACTTAATGATGGGCTGTGACATTATCCCTGTCTGTAGATTGGGGAGCGGGGTGTCAACCTCTCCGGCGGACAGAGACAGAGGATCAGCCTGGCCCGTGCTGTGTATGCCAACCGCCAACTCTACCTGCTGGACGACCCGCTCTCGGCTGTGGATGCTCATGTGGGGAAGCATGTCTTTGAGGAGTGCATTAAGAAGACACTCAAGGGAAAGACTGTAGTCCTGGTTACCCACCAGTTGCAGGTGACAGGGACATGGAAGGTCCATGAGGCTTGATGTTCACGGAGACCCCTATTCTGCCTAAAATAGGCATTCTCCACCTGAAACTGGCCCTACCTGGACAGGGGATGAGAGGGCAGGGAATGGAGGGGACACTGGTGAGTCCTGCAGCCACCCTGACTTCCGGCCTCCCCTGCCTGCTTTTCTCTTTGTATGACCTCCATTGGCCTAGCCTTTGGGGTCAGTAGGGACATGACCTTTCCTCCACCTCAGAGTAGATTCTCCAGGATCAGTTGACTCTGACAACTGGGCCGTTGGTACCAAGGAAATGGGGACCCAAGCCAGGACAGTTCATGCCCCACCCTTTCTCTGATGGGGACTGGATGGACCTGAGGTGAAAGGATTCTTGTCTGGGGTGATAGAATCTCTGCTTTCTTTCCTCACCCAGATAGCCATGGACTCCTCTGATGAGGGGCCCAGGAGCCCCCAGTCTTCCTCTGTCCCTGAAAGGCTCTGGAGGCCAGGACTAGGGGCCAAATGATGGGACTTAGATTGGGCGAAAACGGAGAATTTGACTGCGTGGTCATGAACCTTGTTGCATCTGTCCCACACACGGGTTTTGAATACTTGATGCAATTTAGGATTCCTTCTCTACTCAAGATAAGCCAGGGTCCCCCTCTCATGCTGTCTTGCTCTACTCTCTCTATGGCAAGTCCTGGAGATACACTGTGTGTGCAAACATGCATGTGTGAGCAAACATGCACGTGTGTGCAAACATACACATGTGAGCAAACATGAGCATGTGAGCAAACATGCTCGTGTGAGCAAAACATGCACGTGTGAACAAACATGCACGTGTGAGCATGCCCCAATATAGGAAGCCTCCCACAGGCATGGCACATGGGGCAGTGGTGTAGAAGTCCCGTCTGCTTGTCCAGCAGGCCTGACCTGGGGGCAGGAGGCAGGTGTCATTGCTTTTCAGTGAAGGGGAAGTTGAGCTGGTGAAGCTGGGAGGGTCAAGCAAGCAGCAAAAAAACTTGACATAGCTATAGGACCCTGTGGTCAGTGTGTTGGGACTTTCTGACTGAACCCAGGAGGACCACCCCAAAAAGAGAGGGCCTTCTCAAGGACCCAGGAAATCCAGCTGTCCTAGAGCCTCCCCAGAATCAGCTGAAGCATTCCAGTTTTGCACACGTGGGTGTCTGGCTTCTTCAGCAGGTGTGCCAGCCACCACTCTAGTAAACACTGAGTCAGGCTGGTTGGACACGAACTCCTAGGTCCTCTGCAGGCCAGGGCCAAGATAGAGGAGAAGGCTGCCTGGGCTCAGTCTAGAAAGGATCTCTGGCTTAGCCAGAGTCGTTAGTGTGGGTACCATCACTCTGGCTTGTGAGCATTGTCTCACAATAGCCTGCCTTGGGAAGGCTGTCTTCCCAAGGAGTCCTGGGTCCAGGAGGATGCCTTGGTCCCGACAGGTATGAGATAGAGCTGTCCCTTCAGGAACCCTCACGGAGGGCAAATCATAGCCATCTCCGACACTCACTAGCCGGTGCTATGATCTTAGGCAAGCCAGTGTTTCCCCAGATTCTCCAGCCCCACACCTTGCCAAGGTCACTGTAGCTCACTTGATTTTCGCTTGTTGGAAAACGAAGAGTCCACCAGGTGGCACCATAATCTTGGTGCGCTCTTCATCTTGGTCTTTGTGGGGGAGGGGAGGAAGCCTCAAACTGCAGCCCTGGGGCTTGTGAGAACATTTCTTAGTAGCTTTGACCTCGGATGCTTTGGAGTAGCTGGTCAGGACAGTCACTCATCTGTTTACGTGGGGAAACAGAGCTAGGCCAGCCGTCAGTTGTTGGTACTACTCGGCTCAGCTTCCGAAGGGTCTGCAGACCATGTATACACAAAGCTACCTGCTATTGCTGGAGTGTATTGAGGGCTTGCTGGGAGGAGGGATGTTGCTGGACCCTTCCACATCACGTCTGGACTGTGGACCACACACAGGCAGAAAAGCCTGTAGATTGTATCAGGCCCGAAGTGCTTCCTTTTCTTATCTGGAAAATCGATGGCTTAGCCAAGCTGCCTGCTTTCTTGAGCTGGGGGCTGCGGGAGGTCGAGAGATAAGATGTGAGAGCAGGTAGTGGAACACTGGAGGGTGATGTACGAAGTCTGTCTTTCGGGGGTGTGTGTGTGTGGGGGGATATTCTGTCAGAAGGTGTCTCCACGGGGCGCCAAGAGCCGGGTTCCCGCTTGGGCTGTTGGGGAAGGAGACAAGTCTTGGATAGGGGACACACAGAGGCTAGAACTATCCACACTGTTGGACCCACTCTGGTTGAAGCATGTGTATACCCACTCTGTACAGGCATCAGTGGTAGCCCGTGCTTGCAGATTCGAATCAAGTGCAGCCAAGTGGGACTTGGCTTTGTATGGAATGGAAGTGCAAAGCAGAACTCTGGCCCTGGTGTCTTTAGGCAGAACTGTTCCCAGTCTTACAGCATCTTGCCTGCCTCTAGGAGGGGCTTTCTGCCCTTTGATGGGTGGATGCCATCGGAAGAGCTCCAGAATAAAAGAGAGTTCCTCTCAGAATGCGAAAAGCAGAAGTGCTTTGGGTAAAATGAGGTGTGTGGTACTGTTCATTACAATAGTTATTGTAATGTTAAAGCTGATGGGGGTGTGGTTTCTACTCCGTGAACTCAGAACACACATCTCTCTTCTCTTTACCAAACCAAGGCCTCTATAATGGTCAATCAGTTTTCTGAGTAGGGTAGCTCATTCAGAGAAGACACAAACGAAGGTTCAGTTGCTTCCTTGTGGCAGCTTCTGTACTCAAGAGACTGGGGACTAGCTCAGAGCTGCTCAACTGGGACCCTCTAGGGGCATTTGGCCATGCTTGCAGACATTTTTGCTGGTCACACTAGGGAAAGGCATTCTACTGGTGGGTAGAGACCAGCGAGTCTGTGAAATAGCCTACAAGGCACAGGACAGCCCAAAGACAAGGAGTTATTTGTCCTCTGATGCCAGCAGTGCCAGAATTGAAACCCGAGCAGCTCAGCCCACCTGGGAGAGCTGGCTCAGTGTCTGGCACGTGACTGTTCTGCTCTTACCAAGGCAGTGTCATTGTGGATCACTGTGCTGTCCTTTTGCAGTTCCTGGAGTCTTGCGATGAGGTCATTTTGTTAGAAGATGGGGAGATTTGTGAAAAGGGCACCCACAAGGAGTTGATGGAAGAGCGAGGGCGCTATGCTAAGCTGATTCACAACCTCCGAGGACTGCAATTCAAGGTAACTACGTGTGTGCCTACCTACCAGGGTGAGTGGGATTAAGAGCCTTGCCTCATGACTTCCCGCCTGGGAGAAGTCTGTCATTGCACCTTCAGAAGTAATTTCATTTCCTCTCCAGGATCCAGAGCACATTTACAATGTAGCCATGGTGGAGACCTTGAAGGAGAGCCCAGCTCAGGGAGACGAAGATGCTGGTACAGTTGACAGTCCCCTCTCTCACTGCCCCTGGGTCCTGAGTGGACACGGACCTTTTCATTTATTTATTATGCAATTTCTCTTCCTAGTCTTGGCTTCAGGCGATGAGAAAGATGAAGGAAAAGAGCCTGAAATGGAAGAATTTGTTGACACAAAAGGTATTTCGCATCCTATCCCTCGGTTGTGTACCCTGGAGCGGGTGCTGGGCATCCTCTATTGGGAGAGAAGAAAGGAAACACGGTGGCTTTTGCTCTGGGAAGTTAGGGTTATGGCTTGTTGTGGTATGAGCTCGTGCTGTGTAGTCAGCACTGTCAGCTTGATTGGCTTGTGAAGCTTCTTGAAGATTAGTAAATGCCATCACTGGGTTCTTTCTGGGGACATGCCCAGAGGCAGTTGCCTACAAAGAAAACCCACCTTGAATGAGGGCAGCATCATCACCTAGGTCAGGGACCCAGATGGAATGAAAGAGGGAGGAGAGAACATGTTCATTAATCCATTCATTCTTTCTTTCTGTGTCCTGGCCACCGTGAGCAAGACATTTGACCACTCTTGTAATCAATTAATTTTTTGAGATTATAGCACAATTATATCACTTCCCACTTCCATTTCCTTCCTCCCAAGTCTTCCATATGCCCCACCCCCTTGTTCTCTTACAAATTCATGGCCTCTTTTTCTTTACTTGGTGTGTGTGTGTGTGTGTGTGTGCATTCCTAAATAAAAAAACGCAATCATTCAATCCATATAATGCTATATGTTTATACACATTACCCATTTTCAGGGCTGGCCCTGTGGATAACCAATTGGTGTGCTCTTGCCCGGGGAAGACCCTGTCTCCGGCTCTCAGCACTTGTAGCTGCCCGTTCTTTGTGTAGGGCTGAGCTCTCCTGTTTTGTGATAGCATGTCTGCTGGTGTCACCCTTGGTCAGGCCATCTAGCTGGACACTCTCAAGCTTCGTTTCTCAATCTACAACACAGGGAAATAACAGAATCCACTTCGGAGAGTCTTGCAAAGTTAAAATGAAAAGCTGTCCAGGAAGTGGTTGGCAAAGTGCCTGGAAGGCAGTGACTTCTAGAATCAGGTCTAGGCTGTTTCCATGGGTTGCTTTCACCTCCTCCCCCAGAGGTCAAAGCAGCACATGGACGTGATCTAGAGGCCAGAGAAAGCTCGCGAGCCCCCACTTTCCACAGGGAGCCTTGAGAAAAGGTAGTTTAGCAGTGGAGGGAATCAAGACTGGAGCAGGTTATACACCCACTCAACAAATAGGCTCCAGGCATTGCGTTGAGTCCCAAGTCCTGAAACAGCGTGGAAGAGAAGGCCGTGCTCACGGTTCTCATTGTAGAGCCTGGTAGAGGTCTCAGGCAGATGGGTAGCTGTGGCAAACTGGGGTAAAGGTAATGGGGAGTTGGCATGGGGGTAACAGGCTGTGGGAGGCTCCATAGAGGGGGCGGTCTTTGCGCTGGTCCTTCAGGAATGTGCACTGCTCCTTCAGAAATGTGTAGGAGTTCCTTCCTTGTGAAGTACGGGATGAGGAAATGGGGGAAGGTGATGAGGGGGAATTTGAGAGCAAGGGTGTGAAAAAATTCTGGGGAAGAGGAAGTAGAGATGGGACTGGCCAGGGCCAGCTGTCGAAGCACCTCTTTTCATTAGACTGTTGCTATCCAGCCCTTGTCCCTAGGGGACAAACTCTGCACCTCAGCCTGTTTAGGGAAAAGGATCATGAGTCTTCAAAATGCCCACAGTTGGATGGCTTTCTGCTAGAGTCCTGTGTGGCAAGAAGCAAACACACACACATGCACACACACACACACACACACACACACACACACACACACACACAAACATTTTGGACAGGTGTGGTGACACAGGCCTGTAATTCCAGAATGAGGAAGGCCAAGGCATGAAGATCATGAGTTTGAGGTTTGTCTGGGTGACCATAGCATGTACTGTTTCTGAGAAAACAAGAAAACAAACAATCAAAAGCCGAGAGCATACAGCAGCAGACTGAAGAGGACATTCATCTCTCAAGCTCACCATCATTTTATATAGGCTTACAGGGGGAAGAAAAACAAAACAAAACAAAACCTCTGCCAACTAAATGGCAGCACCTATTGAACAGAGGCACGTCTGGATTTCAAAATATTAAAATGTGAAGAAAAAGCCTTGAGTCACTGGAATACGGCACTGTTAATGCTGCTTATGACAAATGCACACATATTTGGAAAGAACCAATTTCTATGGTCTTCCTGGACCAAAGGGAAACACCAAGATACCTTTCTCATGCCTTGGGGGGAACTCCAGGCTGCTGATAGGCTGTGGGGGAATGGAGACCCCTTTCCTTATGTGGTCACTACCCACCCTTCTCCAGACAAGAACGTGGGCTGTGGAACATCACCGGAGACAAGCACCTGTCCGCCATGGTTAACTACTGACCTGCGGAGTACTCTGCATGGTGCTGGAAGGGCAGGGCACACCCTGAAGGCTGCACTCCCCTCCTCACCACTGTTGAAGTATTTTTTTTAAAGCTCAGGAAAAGTCCAGAAGGATGCCGGTCTGTCCCTTGGATGGGCTGGCAGGCTGAAGGAACTCTTACCATTTGTGCCTTGGGTCCCCTCATCTGCTGCCCTTTCCTCCTTTTGCAGCCCGGAAGGGAGTGGAACATTCCAAACAAGTTTGCAGGCTCGCAGGTGGAGCATCACGGGGCTCAGTCCATGGGGCTCCTGAGAAGTAAAAAAGAGACCATGTATAAAGTCCCCCACCCTGTCCCCCTGCCCTGCCACAGCAGCGTACACAGCCCAGCTGAGCTTGGGAGCTCTCAACAAGTGCAGACTAATTGTATACTCATTTGTGTCTTCTGCTTGAGGGTCAGCTCTGGGAGACTGCACAACCCTGGACTCCTATGCAGAGAACACTGTAGAGTCCTTAAAAGACTCCAAGTCACTTGTCTCCCAGGAATATAGAGAGGATTAAATAATATAAAATGAGCAAAGGTATACTAGAAATTTGAAAGTATTTGGAAAATAGGACAAGTGCCCTTGGTAGTGGAGGGGAGGGTGCAAAGGGGACATGCTGGCCTCACTGTACACAGCCTGGCCACCAGGCTCATGGCCCTGTGTTTGTCGCCATAGCTCCTGTGCACCAGCTGGTCCAGATTGAGTCTCCTCGCGAAGGAATCGTGACCTGGGAAACATATCACACGTATATTAAGGCTTCTGGAGGTTTGGTATAAAACATCAGGTTTCTTGATTTAATTTACATTTTAAAAATCTGTTTTTTAAACTGTTGGATTCATGTTTTTATGATTTCTTTCACCAATTACTCTTTTAATGCTTATGCTAGCGCTGCTTATCAGTGCTTTTATTTCCCCCCTAAAACCTAAAGTCTGATAATACAGCCCTTTAAATGGAGTCATTTTTTATCGCCATTAAAACTGCCAGGTTCTGTTTTATTGGAGCTGAGTGGGCAGCAGCCAGAAGCCATCAATGGTTCTTATACACACACATACACACACACAAGCATGTGCGCGCATACACACTGATTGCTGAGCACAGCTGCAATCAGTTCACCACAAGAGACTATCTGCATGTGCAAGTCTCTTGCAGAAAGACTGGGGATTTGGATATTTATTTAGAGACAGAATTCATGTGTAGGCTAGGCCGGCCTCAAACTTATGATCTACCCAACCAAACGTTCCTGGCCTGGAACGACAGACTTGTACTACCAAACTGGACTCTTGACTTGCTTTTAATACACACTGAATTGCTTCTGTTAAATGGAACATTGAATGGGCATAGTCGTACATACCTGTAATCACAGCCCTGGGGGAAGCTGAGGCAGGAGGATCACAATTTCAAAGGCGGCCTCAGCTGTATTGTTTGAGGTTATCCTTGGCTGTATAACAAGAGCCTATCTCAAAGAGATGAACGAACTGGACATTGAAGGTTTTACTAACATGTTGACAATCTGGTTCTATTTCCAACCAAATGGAACAAAAGTCTTTATTGGGGTGCAGGGGCCCAACATCAAGACATCTTGAGTCAACTTAGCACATGAACCCTCCAGATAGGGATCTTTTCTCTGCAGGCTTTCCCCAAATCCCAAGGGCGAGGCTCAGAGTAGGGGGAATCTGCTGCTGGCCTCACATCTGCACCCCCTTGCTCCTCTGGCAGGGTACCTGGTCTCTTTCCTGGTGCTGTGTCTCTTCTTCCTGATGATGGGCAGCTCTGCTTTCAGCACTTGGTGGTTGGGACTCTGGCTAGACAGGGGCTCCCAGGTGAGTTTCCTTTGATACTACTGAGTCCACATCTTGGAACAAAACGGTTGCCAAATAGTGACACCCAGTGTGTTCCCTTTGTTCCATCACCCCTTTCGGTGACTCCAAGGCCAGTTCCCGGGTCATGCAATTCAAATTCTTGAGCTCCTTTCCTGTTCCCAAAATAAGCAAGGCACCTGGATGTTTTCATGTGCAATTTCAGATTTAAAAGGGTTTGCGGAAATACGACAGCTCCAATGTGGGGAGTCACACTTGTCCAGGTAGGGTAGTATCAATCTGGTGTTTCCTCTGAGGAGGGACAGGGAGGGACCTGGAAAGATGAACAAAGCTGTTGTATCCCTGACCCTGAAGAAGTGTGTCTTAATACAGACACCACTTAGTGCCAGAAGGTTCTACACGGCTCTCCAAAGGTCCCTCGGCAGGAAGAAGACTGACCCAAAATGGGTACAGCCTTTATAAGTGCACCAAGACTACCAAGGCCTTCCATTTTCCCCAGGGTTTCCCTCTTGGCCAGGGCCCTTCCTGAGCAGGACCGATACATTCCTCTTCCTCCAGCTTGCTGGAATCTTCTCCCACTTGTTGGCTGTTGGTTTCAAAGCTTTTCCTGGAGCTCCAGGGAATGCCGTGGGGGGGGGGGACGGTATGCCTGCTCATCTTCTGAGACTACACGTGGGACCACTTTGTTGCTATGGCATCAAGTAAGGATGCATGGGTGTGGGGGAGGGGAGGCTATTCCCACAGGCATAGGGCAGTGAGAAGCCTGCTCTGTGCAGATAAAAACAAGAGCAGTCTTCAAATACGTGTACTCTTCCAAGTCCCCACTCATGACGATTCTGTCCGTTCCCCAGAGGACTTCAGATGTAGGGTCAAGTGGAGCCATCCCCTAGACTCAGGGCTTCTTGAGTAGGTCACTGAATATGCAGCACCAGTGCGGTGCCCCTGTGGTTATTCCCCATCCCCGATGATGTGGGTACAGCACAGCAAACCCCTCCTCCGCAGGCTGAGACTTTCATCAGCCAACCCCCCAGGGATGCATTTGCCTGGGCAGATGCTCATCCATCAGCCACCTCTGGTTTACATTTTCCCATTACTGTAATCAGCAGAATGGCATTTAGAAGAGACATGTTTGTTTGCTCCCCAAAGGCATCCTTGACTTTTAGCACGCAGCCCAGAGAAAAATGAAACTGTCAATTCCTCAACAACGGGTGGGCGAAGATAGTCTCTCTCTAGAAACGCTGGCTGGCAAAGTTGTGTCCTCTCACTGGGAAGGGAGGAGCCACAGTTTGTTGGGATCCTCAGAGCCCCTGGGGTTTGCTAGGCTCCATCTCTTTTGCCAGGGACTCCAGGGCAGGGCAGCAGCACCCTCACAGTTGGCCCATGGAGACAGGCCAGGGGAGAGGATTGAGGAATTGGATCAGCCCACATAGAGACCCCTGGGTCTCACTAGCCTGTGACTGTTGCTAGTCAGCTCGGTAGGTGGGAGGACAGCCCCTGCCACTCTGTCTGGGTTGCCTAAGGGGAGCCAGGTCAGCTTCTTAAAATCCTGGTCTTGATTGCTTCTGGGTCTTCTTGGCCTAGCATCACTGCGGGTCTCCTGAGGCACAGGTGGCTTCTGCAACAGCTGTCCTACACCTGTTTATCTGCTAAGCTTTCCCCACCATCAGGTGCCCCTCTGTGGATGAGGCATGAAAAGCTCAGATGGCCCCCGAGGGACCTGACTTGATTTTACCTACATGACTCAGTCTTGATTCGAATTTAAATTTTATTCCTCTAAACTGCGTTTGCTGCTATGTCTGTATGCAGGCACTTGCCTACGTGGGAGTGTGTGGAGGCTGAGGACTAGCCTTGAGCGTCTCCCCTTATCACTCTCTACCTTAATTTTTGAGGTTGGGGTTCTCACTGAATCCAGACCTCACTGTTTCGTCGAGGATGGCTAGCCAGCGAGCCCCAGTGATCTGCCCGTCTTCCCCCAAATCCTGGCACTGGGGTTGCAGACCTATGCCACCATGCCTTGCTTTTTTTTTTACAGGTCCTCATACTTGTGTGGCAATAATTTACCCCCGAACCATCTCTCCCATCCCACCTGGCTCATCTTCAACAGGCTATGCCCCTCTTTGTGGTCTCTTCCCTTTAGGAAGATGATCTGAAATAGCCCCCTTCTCCCACTAGGAGATCGACTCTTGATTCTTCTTTCCTGTTGTGCTGCAGGTCATCTGTCCGCCCCAGAGCAACAACACAGCCTGCAATGCTGACCAGACCCTGCAAGACACCGAACACCACATGTACCAGTTGGTATACATAGCAAGTATGGTGTCTGTGCTGGCATTTGGCATCATCAAAGGCTTTACCTTCACCAACACCACACTGATGGCATCTTCCTCACTCCACAACCGTGTGTTCAACAAGGTAGTGCCACGGCGGGCTGCAGGCCCACCTGCCTGACTGCTCAGCCCACAGGGCAAACCAGGCCCTGCACTGTGCTAAGCACTGTGTTGGACTCTGGGGATGGGACAGCTTTCCTGGAGTCTGCTATCTGGTTCTGAAGGTGTCTTCCACGTGTTTGAGTACCATATAGGAAAGTCACATTCAGAGAGCAATAGGAATACATCCCTGGCTCTTAGGCCGGAAGGATGGTGGGGGAAGATATTCGTCTCACTTCTAAGAGTTCCAGCTAGCGAGGTCCTGGAGATGGACTCCTGCTTCCCATTGCTGTAGCAGGCAGGGCTCCTGCTCTCACCTTCCTACCCTGCCGGAAGTCCACAGAGCACTCCCCGTTCCGTCTCTCTGCTTTTCTCCTCAGATCGTCAGGAGCCCAATGAGCTTTTTTGACACAACCCCCACAGGCCGGCTTATGAACCGTTTCTCTAAGGATATGGATGAGCTGGATGT
Organism: Arvicola amphibius; assembly: GCF_903992535.2. Lineage (NCBI taxonomy): Eukaryota > Metazoa > Chordata > Mammalia > Rodentia > Cricetidae > Arvicola > Arvicola amphibius. The sequence continues at coordinate 12,946,367 of NC_052061.1, forward strand.
GAGGCTGCCGTTTCACGCCGAGAACTTTTTACAGCAGTTCTTCATGGTGGTGTTTATTCTGGTGATTATGGCTGCCGTGTTTCCCGTTGTCCTTCTGGTTCTGGCTGGCTTGGCAGTAATCTTCCTCATTCTTTTACGGTAGGGCTATGCACAACCTAAAAGGGGGCAAAACTCTACTCCACCCTGACACACACATGGAGTGAGGGTGGGGAGAGAATATGGATGAATATGTATACCAGCTGGAAGGCAGATGATGCTGGGAGGCCAGTGATGCTGGGAGGCAGGTGATGCTGGAAGGCAGATGATGCTGGGAGGCCAGTGATGCTGGGAGGCAGGTGATGCTGGGAGGCAGGTGATGCTGGGAGGCCAGTGATGCTGGGAGGCAGGTGATGCTGGGAGGCAGGTGATGCTGGGAGGCAGGTGATGCTGGGAGGCCAGTGATGCTGGGAGGCAGGGGATGCTGGAAGGCCAGTGATGCTGGGAGGCAGGTGATGCTGGGAGGCAGGTGATGCTGGGAGGCCAGTGGTGCTGGGAGGCAGGTGATGCTGGGAGGCTGGTGATGCTGGGAGGCAGGTGATGCTGGGAGGCAGGTTATGATGCTGAGCACTTGCTTTTTTCTTTGATGGGAGAATCCTAGATTTTTGACACTTGTTAAACACCATGTGCTATGGTAGGTTCCTTGCACACATCTGGCTTTTTGGTCTCAGAGCAATGCTGGGAGGTGGGTAAGTTATTAGGAGGTTAAGTCCCTGGCCCCAGGTCAGAAAGCTAGTAAGCAGTTGCCATCTGTCTCCTGATTCATTCTTAAAACCACTGGGCTCCATGGACACCCTCTGCCGTCACTTTGAATTTTGAGCAGCAGCTTCCACTGCAGCTAGAGACTGACGTGTACAGAGAGGCGTGGAAAGGAATGGGGACAGCTCCTGACCTTGCGTTCATCTGTCTAGAGGGGAACAGGAAGCAGCAAGCTTCCAGCTTCCGGGGCACACAGTTAGCTTGTTCTGCAGTGGGGGCGGTGGGATTTCTCGTCAGTCACTACGGGGAGTCTTGAGGGGGAGGAAAACTGTAAGTCAGAGGTCTGTACCAGCTGTCTGGCTTTGCCAGGAAGCTAGCTGGAAAGCTTGAAATGCTGCAGATCTGTTCCTTCTCATGCAAACTTCTTAGGCATTAAGGTGTACGCTTTGCCCGTGTCAGAAGAGCAAGTGAGAGGAGGCAATTGAATCTGTGCCCGTTAGAAACAGAATAAGATGGCAAGCAAACTGGAGAGGTTCTGAGTGTGAGCAAGGACTGTTGAGGATCCGACATGAGCGGCAATAGCGAGGGGCAAGATTGGGGTGGGGGGTGAGGGACATTTCCAAGACAGTGCCAGTAGGGTTTCACAAGTGGGAGACTTGCGGTGTCAGGGAGTTCGGTACAAGCAAGGACAACCTAAGGTGGGGGACTGATAGGCTGAGCACGGTGTTCTGGGAGAAGAACCGGTTGCGGTCACAAGTGCAGTTTGCTCAGGTCGGAGGCAGTGGTGAAGGCAAATGCCTGAGGCATGTGCTGGGGCTGGAGACCGGCATGGGTACCCGACGAGAGCAGTGGTGCCCCGAGAGACTGGTGCCCCGGGGCTCCGCAGAACCAGGCTCTCACTGCAGTACCCTTTGGAAATTTGGAATGTGGAAAAGTACACATTTCCAGGCTCAGGGGTTCATTGTGATAATGAACAAAATGTCAATGAGTAAAAGATGTTTTCAGAAAGTTCATGGCAAAGATGGAGCACATCCTGGAGGTCAGAAGTTCAAGTGGATTCGTTTGCTACCCTCTTGTTGGCCGTTTATTTTGTTGGCCATTGATCTACTCTGTTGCTGTTGATTGACTAAAAGTTTAAAAGAAATCTGCCCCACATACCCTCTTCTTTGCTATAAGCACAGGAAAGACCAAAGGGGACCCGGATCTAGTTATTTGTAAGTTTACAATGAATTCACTGAGCTCTACACTTCCCTTGCTCTAAGGGTTGATTTCAGCTGAGAGTCTGGAGGCAGGCTTGGCTGTCTCCGAGCCAGCAACTTGCATGCTCAGGGGCATAGTTCTCCCATCATGGGGCATTTGGGGCTCCCATTGTAAGGTACAAGACAGTTCTCTGAGAGTTTAGTTCAGTACTCTGAACTCAGTTCCTAATGCTATCATGATGTTTGTACAAAATTACCTCTGGAAGGCCATGCACTGGCAACCAGCTCAGCTTGTTCTCTGATTGGTCCTCACAAACAGGTTGACTTGTGTTCATGGCTGTGTTTTTGGGTCTTCAAAGACTAGCACAGCATCCTGTACTGCCTGCCGTTTTCGCGACAGGAAGCACACGGGTCTGAAGCAGCGGTGCTCTCAAACTGCTCAGCAGCCCAGGCCTCAGACACCTAGACAGGGCATCCTGGAGAGGAATGGCAGGCTCCTCTCTCCCAGTTATACCAACTTTACCTTAGCTGTCACACGAAAGGCATGGTGGGATTGCCCGTGTTGAGGGAGCATTCTCTGAGACCAGACTTTGTGACCCGCTTGGACCCTCTCGATCTCCCCGCAGCGTTTTCCACCGAGGAGTCCAGGAGCTCAAGCAGGTGGAGAACATCAGCCGCTCGCCGTGGTTCTCCCACATCACCTCCTCCATGCAGGGTCTGGGTGTCATCCACGCCTATGACAAAAAGGATGATTGCATCAGCAAGTGAGTTGATGGGCCCCTGCTCCAGGGTCTCCCCGTCACATGCCCCGGCCCAAACGGGGGATCCCAGGCTTCTTTGGCACCAAGCATGGAAACGTTGGGGACAGATAAAAGGATGGCAGAATCAGGAGATCTATTTCCTGTACTTAGGGCCCCAAAAGATAAATGACTCTGTGTGTATGTGCATGCGCACATGTGTGTGTGTGTGTGTGTGTGTGTGTGTGCACGCATGTGTGTGTGTAGAGGGGTGTGGGGGAGGGAAAGGGGAGGGGCAGAGAGAGAAGACATGCCTGTGCCATACTGGGGATGAACCCAGGGTCTTGTGCAATGTTATATTAGCACATCACCATTGAACTATACCTCCAGTTCCATATATATACAACTCTATATATTTTATTTCTTGCTGAAGTGTGTTCAATTTAGGAAAATGGGGAAAAACAGAAAGTATGCAACATCACTCCTAGGCCTCAAATCCCAGTCTTGCTCATATTTTCATGTACATGTTATATGCCTAATCATGAGTTAATAACCCGAAATCTGAATAGCTCTGAAATCCCAAACCCTTTGAACACTGTTGTCACACTGCACGTGGCCTCATGTTGCAGGCTGCAGCCAAGACACAGGCACAGTCAAAAATATGTGTGAAAATTGTCTGCAGGTCCTGGAGGCACAAATCTGTGGTCCCAGCTACTAAGGAGGCTGAGGCAAGAGGACCCAGCCTTGGATATAGAGTGAGTTCAGAGCCAGGCTGCACATCTTAGTGAAACCTTAGTGAGACTTAGTGTCTCAAGAAGTCAAGAAAAGGACCTGGGGGTGCAGCTCGTTGCTTTGAGCTTTAAGCATGGCTTAGCCTGTGCAAGTCCCTGCTTGGAATCCCCAGCTCTGCAAGGTAAAATAAAGCAAACGGGAATAACCCGCCACTTTGCAGATAAACTTGTTATTCATTTCCAAGCTTTTTCATTATGCATACACAAATATGCCAGGATTAAAAAAAAATAAATACAGTCTGGAGCTGGAGAGACGGCCCGAGAGCACTGGCTGCTCTTGCAGACGACCTGGTTTTGTCCCGATTCCCAGTGGTAACTCACGACTGTCAGGAGCTGCAGTTCTAGAGGACACGATCCTCCTCTCTGACTACCATAGACACCATGCATGCACATTGTGCCAGACATACAACCAGGCAAAGTACACATTCGTATCAAATAACTAAGTAAATTCATTCAATCATTTGATTAAAAAAAAACCCAAATTGGAAACGTTTCTGGTCCTAAGCATTTCAGACAAAGGGATAGCAACTTTTATATTACTTCCTATCCTTTCTTTTTCAACCCACAAGATTTTCTTTTTAAAAGCTATTTTGAATATAACTTTCATAGTATTAAATGTTCTTTTACAATAAACACATATTTTGAAAACAATATTTTAATTCTTTATAAATTTCATACATTTTTTATCATATTCAGCATCCCCCATTCCCAACTCCTCCCTTTCAGCTCTCAGCTTTGAGTTCTCTCTCTCTCTCTCTCTCTCTCTCTCTCTCTCTCTCTCTCCCTCTCTCTCTCTTTTGGTCAAGTTCAGTTCCCATTATTCACCTAGTCTTGAGAGCAAGGCCTGTCTCAGAGTGTAGACACCCTGCCAGAGGTCACCTCATTTACAATCATTGACTCTCTCCCAGTAGCCACCAAATGCCAATAGCTTCTCAGCTAGTGGTGGGACTTCACCGTCCCTTCCTTCTCCTCCATGCTGGGCTTTTGTCTGGCATGAGCTTGTGTAGGCCTTGTGCCCGGCTCTGTGGTGTCTAGAAGATACTTTCTTTGGTGCTGTCCGCCCCTCTGACTCTTACAATCTTTTTGCACTCTCTTCCATGAAGCCCCCCGAGTCTGGCAAGGAAGGATGTGATAAGTATGTCCTGTGTATTGCTGAGTATACCACAGTTTCTTATTCTCTGCACATTAACCAGCTGAGGGTCTCTGTGCTAACTGCCATCCACCTCAATGGGAAGCTTCCCTAATGAGAGTCGAGAGAGACACTCACTGATCTATGGGTATAGCAAACTCCTCCTATACCCATAGTTGACGAGCTGAGACATGGTCTTGAAAGGCGGCTTAGGCCAGCCTGTAAGTTACAGTCATACATCCACCCCAAAGGGGGTGAGGGTTGCAGGTGTAAGCCACTATACCCAAGTTCATAAAACTAACTTTTAAAGCCTACACTTATTTATTTATCTGGGGACAGGCCGGTTTCCTTCTTGTCAAAACCTGGAGACTAGGTTAGTTGAGTCATGTGGTTTCAGACTTCTAACATGCTATAGGAAATATGTAAGTTGCAACTTCCGAGTGAGATAGTGAATTAGAAGCCACCGCTGTGTGTCCCCATGAAGAAGAAGGAGCAGAACAAAAGGAATGTTCTTTTCTTCAGGGCAGGAAAAAGAGGAGGCGCTCCAGAAATCCATGAAGGTGGTGACAAGATACCCAAAAAGTACAAAGAAAAGGATGGGTGGTGCCCCATGAGATAGAAATCACTACTGTTTAGCCCATGGGGCTCCTAGTGGTGGCAGGGAGAACAAAAGACTTCCCTGAAAGTGTCAGGGGGTCCCAGCCCTCAAAAGTTGGCTGTAGAGTTAGGGAGGAAGGGCACTGGGAGGCCAATGAGGGAAGGAAACGAATTATAATGCCATGTATCATCTTCACAGATGCCATGGGAAAATGTACTATTCTTTTCATACCCTTAAAAAAAAATCAGTTCTTCCATATGAAGATCCACGAATAAAATTAGAAGAGATATTCAACTCAAGAGATAGGCAAATGTCACCATAAAAAGAGAAGAAATAACCTGGCACTGTGACTTCATGCTCATAACTCTTCTGCCGGTGACTCCGAAGATAAGGAAATAGGTGAAATACCAGGGTGAGACTTTCCCAAGTGTCCTAGTGAAAATAATGAACTACCTAAAAGAGGACACAGACAAGCGAACGAAGCCAACCTGGGACAGGAGGAGGAAAGTTAGAGGGAAAAAAAAAAAACCAAGAAAATCAGCAACATAGACAAAGAGAAATTCATCAAGGAAAAATAAGTTAGAAACCAAACAATCAGTGGCTCAAATAAAAACACCATAGGAAAGATTGCCAGCAGATGTGATGAGGCAGGAAAAGGGCATCAGAGATGGAGGGCAAGGGTGGGGAGATCCTAGGCTTGAGATCAGTAAGGAAAGGGAAAGGGAATGAGCTTGACCACAGCAGCCAAGAACTCTGGGATGCTATCAAAAAGACCAAAACCAAGAGGACGGCGCCGAGATAAAAGGGAATAATCCATTCAGTGAATCATCGTGGAAAAGCCACCTCCAAGACCTAGAAAGAAATAGATAACTGATCAGTTCAAAACTCCATATAAATATGACCACAGAGGAATTTCTGTGTGGTTATATGATGTCAGAAATACAAAGCAAAGAAACAGCAATTAAAACTTGTAAGAGGAAAATGCCAACTCACCTACAATGGTCTAAACCTAACAGGATGATGCATTTCAAGCAACCTCCAATCAACATTGCTGTGTCCAGAAAAGCTATCTTTTAAAATTGATGCTGAAATCAGGATGTCGGGACAAGCACAAACCAAGGTAGTTCAGAACAGACAAGCCAGCATTACACAAGATGCTTAAGACAGCCTGTCTTAGCCATAAGAGCACAAGAAAAAAAGAATCAGGGGCGTCAGTTGCTCGGTCCTCTAATCCTAGCACTTGGGAGTGAGAGGTCAAGAAACAGCCCATAATTAGTATAAAAATATACCTAGTGATTACATCCTGTTAAGTAACAGCCTACAATAAGAATACTTGAAAAATTATATGGGCAGTGGTGGTACACATGCCCTTAATCCCAGCACTCAGGAGGCAGAGGCAGGTGAATCCCTGCGGCCAGCCTGGTCTACAGAGTAAGTTCTAGGCCAGCCAGAGCTGTTACACAGAGGAAACTCTGTCTCAACTCCCTTTCCCCAAAATTGTGAACGCATAGATGAACAAATCTCAATACTAGTTTGTAGAGGAGAAAAATGCAGCAAACGATAATCCAATCAATTAGAAAACAGCCAAGGAAAAACTTACAGGAATTGAGGAATTGGCAAACATCTCTTAATAGTATAATCTTCAATGTAAATGGCTTCAATTTATCAATTAAAATATTCAGACTGACTGGATTGAAAAAAAGATTAGATTCAAATGGACCCAGGGGCACAGGCTGTTATCCTAGTATTTGTGAAGTAGGGGAAGTTCAAGGTTGCCCTGGGGGTAGCCTTGACTACTTGAGACCTCATCTCAAAACAACAAGAAACAAAATCAACCCCCACTATGTGGGAAAATTAGATTTAACTCTCTGTTATCGCCATACCTCAGGGGTAATGACACCCAGAAGCTGAAGGCCAAGGGATGGAAACCAGTCTATTAAGAGGACAGAAATAGGACAGAAGCTGACATCATCATACCTGATAAAGAAGACTTCATGTGAAAATTAGTCAGAAAAGACCAAACAGGAATTACTAATAAAGGGAGTGGCCTATCAAGAGGATGTGGTGATTATACATATGAGCTGTGATGGTTAATAGTGACTGTCCCATGCAGTCCATGTCGGCAACTGAGGTTCTTCCTTCCAGATGACTCTAGCTTGTGTCAAAGTTCACAAACAAACAAAAAACGAAACCAAAAAAACTCAACCAGGACAGGAAGCTGAGTGTGTGGTGTTCAGGTCTTTGGAACAATTTTATGGCCAGAATGTGGAAGAGTTTGAGCTTAGCACAATAAATATCCATTCTCCCTCAGGTCACAATGAGAACCCACATCACAGGCAGCAGAGTTTCTTCACAATCAGAGTCTCCCTCACTTTGCTTTTCCTTCCCAAAGGCCCAAGGAAAGAGAAGGGAGACAGGGAGGTGGTAGACCCCAGCAAGTAGACTCAATCTCTCTGCAAGTTCAATGGCAGGATTCCGGTCACTGGGGACTGCAATCCATCCCTGTCCGAAAGGGAAAGCGACAGGGCAGCGTGACAAACTTTTATCTGTCTCTACTAATAAGACCCTTTCCTCTATTCTTAAAAAGCTAATATATGCTGGGCGAGGTGGCTCAGCTCTGTAATCACAGTACTTAGGAGGTGGAGGCAGGAGGATTGCAAGTTTGAGGCTAGCCTGAGCTACATAGCAATATTCTGTCTCCAAAGAAAAGAGGAGGAGAGAGGGGGAGAAGAGGAGGTGAAGGAGGAGGAGGAGAGGAGGAAAAGGAGGAGGTGAAGGTAAGAAAGAGATGCTAGCAATGCACGCTTAACCCCTTTTTCCAGTCTAACCTCTTTCTCCCATTGTCTTCTCAGTTGTCCACAACGGACCTCAATGGAGCCTTGACTTCACAGCCTGTGTTTGGTCTAGTCACCAGTTAGTCCTTGTTACTAGTTCACTTGTGGTTTCTGTTGTCGTTGTTTTGTTTTTTTGAGACAGGGTTTCTCTGTGTAGACCCTGGCTGACGTGACACTCACTCTGTAGACCAGACTGGTCTCAAACTCAGAGATCCTCCTGTCTCTCCCTCCAGAGTGCTGGGATTAAAGGCACATGCCACCACTGCCTGGCTATTGGTTTGTTTCTTGATGCTATTTGTCTAGAGCCCTGTATCATACAGGTCCCTCTGATGATGAGATCATGTAGAACCATTCAGTTCTTTGCCCAGAGCAAGCAAAAGATATCGATACTTTGTTTTCCCGTAGCTTCATCAAGTGCCTGGCATAGTGAGCTTAGCCTCACAGGACTGACAGGGTCCCTCCTTCTTGTGTGACACTCGTCTTTGGGAGAGCTCCAGCTTCTGACGTAGATTGCACTTGCCACCAGACAAGTAGAAAGATTGTGGTATTTGGGAAAGCATTTTGACCAAGCCCAGGTGAAAACAAAACAAAACAGAAACAAGCAAGGAAATGAAAACTAACTAGAGAGAAGACAAAATAGGAGGGGGGACGGTGTGTGGAAGAGTTGTGTCGCCTGGGGATTTACACTTGGAAGACTTGCCTTTTCTTCCCACAATCCCCACCAATTGTTCAAAAAGGCCCCTTCCCACCGGGTGAGGGTCCGTTAGTGTGCCAACGTGAGGGTCCGTTAGATGTCCCTGGCAGTTCACCTAAAACTTCAGGCTCTGAAGGAAATTTTTCTGCCTGGAGGCTTGGCAAAGCAGGCTGTGCTCTGTGTGCACATGTGTGTGCGTGCATGTGTGTGCATGCATGTGTGTGCACATGTGTGTGCGTGCATGTGTGTGCATGCATGTGTGTGCATGCATGTGTGTGCGTGCATGTGTGTATGTGTGTGCGAGCATTGGGGATAAGAGACAGGATTGCAGCGGGGGTGGGGGGGAAGCTTGCTGTGTTTTAAAGCCCTGCTTCTTTTCTCTGCCGCTCCTACAGGGGAGGCTAGGGAAAGGACCAGAAAGGAGTCCCCAGGTGACTACTCATCCCCATCGGGTCTCCCCTTTCTGTTGTCCCTTCCTTCTGACCCAGCTCCCCGTGCAGATGCAGTATGACCCAGTAGAAGCCGCAACCCAACCCAACTGCACACAGTTCTGCCTGTCTGCATGCCATTGCGTTCCTCAGCTGTGGCAGCCTCTCTGCTCCTGTCACAGAGGCAGCTCAAGTGCCACTTTCACTCTGTCTGCTCGACACCGACTGTTGTGACGCACGCTGCTTGTGTCTGGGGGACGCGTGGGAACCAGTGTCTCCAGGGCGGGCCTTTCTTCTTGGCTCTCCTGGCTATGCCATCTTTCTGTCATTCTGCCCCATGCAAAGACCTGGGACCCGGTGGGCACTGCAACAGGGGCACAGAAATCAGCTTCCTGTCCTTGAAGAGAAGCCCCCACCCCACCCCACCCCACCAGCCCTTTAAGGAGTTATTTGATCGGTTGGTTTCGAGATGGGATCTTGCCACGTAGCCTGTGCTGGCCTTGGACTTCTAACCCACTGCCAAGTGCTGGGATCACAGGAGTGTGCCACTATGCCAGCTCAAATGATAATCTTGATCTTGGTGAGGGGAGGTGGGGGGCATGCGGGCAAACACCTTCCCTTCCTACTGTCACTACCATTGACCCCTGTCTTTAGTAGCAAAGGAGCCATTTGCAGATTTTTCAAGGCCTGTGGATACCAGGAAGCTAGAGTATGAATGGGGTTTTCAATAGTTTTGTGCTTAGCTGTGGGCTCTAGCTGCTAGCTCTGGGAGAGACAGAGAGAGAGAGAGAGAGAGAGCCCACTTAGCACCCTGTCGACTGCCACACGAAATCTCTCAGAATGTGTGCAAATCAAAGATGCCTGTGGTGGCAGCAGGAACATGGATATATGTTCATTTTTGTAACAGTCACCTTGTTAGAAGGCATTCAAAATGCCCGGTCTTGGTTCCATTAGGAGACCGAATTTCCCATCAAGGCAAGCAGGGCCCGAGTGAGTCCTTATTTCCTCTGATTTTTCAACTTTAGGTTTAAGACACTGAACGATGAGAACTCGAGCCACCTCTTGTACTTCAACTGTGCTCTCAGGTGGTTTGCGCTCCGAATGGATGTCCTCATGAACATCGTCACCTTTGTTGTGGCCTTGTTGGTGACCCTGAGCTTTTCTTCAATCAGTGCTTCATCCAAAGGCTTGTCGCTGTCTTACATCATCCAGGTAAGAGCTGGTGTGTGGTGGATCGTGGCCTATAGTGCATCAGAAGGAGCGCTTTTAGGTGGATGCAGCAGAAGACTCCAAAAGGGTTAAAAACGGAGTTTAGCTACAGGCGTCATTGCCATTTGGAGCAATGGTGTGGGCTTCAGGCACAGTTGAAGCCCAGAACCTGGTTTTGTTCCCTTGTGTGATGCCTCCCTCACAGGTGTGCAGTGAGTGACAAACAGTCTCTGAGATCTGTAAGAAGCAGTGCAGAACATTTCCCCCTCAACAAAAGTCCAGGCTTTATTCTTACTAGATTGATTCAGGACACCAAGGACTAGTTAGTGTTTTGGCGTGAGTGGAATAACTGATTCAGGCCAAGGTGTGGAGTCCCATCCCATCTCAAATCACATGCTGCTTCACAGTGAGACTAACTAGGGAGAGGCTTCTGGCAATGATTAGGAACAGGCTCTCGGCTGCTCGGGTGCCTTTCTCTTTTAATAATAACGCACCACGAGGTGAACACACAGCACTCCCTGCCCTTCAGGTACCGTAAATGACTTCCTTCCGGGCTCTCGACAGCCCTGCGATGTTTCCATAAGTCTCACTTTGCAGATGAGAAAAATGAGATCCAGAGAGATTCACTTCTGCCCTGTGATTTAAGCTAAGGGTGGTTGGTCCCTGAACCTTGTCCCTGGGAATGTGCTGTCTGGAACCTTTGATAAGTTATTGAATATCCACCGCCACTGATGTAATAAATCAATCAAACCGAATTAATAAATCCAGGTTTAATCTGAGCAAAGCATTCCCGGGTAGCCCCAGGGGAAGAGGAGAAAACCACGAGGAGGGGTGGAGCCGCCAATGGCAGTCTTTCTCAGGGCCAGAGTGTGGAATAAAGTAACTCTAGGGGAGAACCCCTGAATGGGGCTCCAGGGTGGACACTTCTTAGCGTGCTGAGAGCAGGGTCTGTTCTCCCCCCTCCCCCGAGATTCCAAACAACCCTTTCTGTTGAGTTCAGGACCTGCGCTACCATGCTCCTCCCTGTCCCATAATGCACTGCAACGACGCCTTTCAGGTCCAAATCAAGTCTCTAATGCACTCAGGAAATGTTCTCCCTCCCTTGCTTCAGATTTGTTTATTTTCGTGTCACATGTACGGCTGTTTCACCTGCATGCATGTTCGTGAATCTCATTCACTCCGGTACCTGCAAAGGCCAGAAGAGAACATTGGATCCCTGGATTTAGAGTTATAGAAAGTTGTGAGCCACCAAGCGGGTGCTAAGAGTCAAACCCAGGTCCTCTGGAAGAGCAGAGCTATCTCCGGCCCTAGTGTGCTCCCTCTGCTTCCTCATTTGTCCAGTTTTCTTCCTGTTTTGTTTTCTGGGAATTTTCCTCAGTTTTGTGATCTAGCCACAGTTTTGAATTTTCAGTGTGGTAACCCTGTGTTCACGCATCAGATTTCACATGCTCTCGTTCTTTCAGTCTTTAAAAGACTCATTTTTCTTCTTGTTTATCCTACTCTCTCTCCTCCCCTTGGTTTCTTTATCTATCTCTCCATTAGTTTGTATTTAAGGATGGGAGAATTATTTTATCTTTTCAGAGTGTGGCTTTGTGGCTTCCCTCCTGGGATATTCTCCGCAAATGCTAGGGTGGGATTTTTTTTTTTTTTAAATATATTTGCTTCTCTTTTCCAAAGCAGCCAAGGAGTTGGCCTACAGGCACTATTTTTCCCTAGAGTAATAGTCTTAGAGTCCCATATAGTCCAGGTTGTCAACTCCCTTTCTTTAGAAAAGGTTGTGTGTGTGAGTGTGTGTGTGTGTGTGTGTGTGTGTGTGTGTGTGTGTATTTGAGTGTGTGTGTAGATGTGCACAGGCTCTTGTGCATGATCTTCAGGGAAAATGTGTCCATGTGGCTGGGGGAAGATGAGGAAAGGCATGAATGCGTCCACCAAGAGCAGTCGCCTTTAGAAGGGCCACCAAGCAGCCCACCTCTTTGTGGTCCCCATCTCAAACCGGGAGCCTCTGGGGCTCTGCTCTAAACCTCAGAAACACCTTTCTGGTCTAGCAGAGGGTCTCACCTGATGCCCTCTGGCAGAAACGTGTGACTTGCGTGTGCTGAGATCTCTCCCGTCGTCTGGATGTGGAAGGTGTTCTTTCTGAAAACATCTCTGGTATCATTTTAATAGCTTGTTGGGATGTAAGCTATGGAGAGTGTAAAAACGGAAGGCATGACCACTCCATGGTATGGTTAAGGGGAAAGTGGTTTTTTTTTTTTTTTTTTTTTTTTTTTTTTTTTTTTTTTTTTTTTTTTTCTGTAGAAAAGGGAGGTGTGAGCTAGAGTAAGTTTAGGGTAGGGGAGGAGGTGTGAAGGGTTAGGATGCCAAGACAGACTTGGAAATGTATAACAGGCCATACTGAGGGAGCCTGGATGCCAGCATGCACTTTGGTATGCTAATAGGTACTGCCATGTCTCCCTTTGCCAGAGGTAAGGGAAGAACTCCTTTTGGTAGAGGGGATCCAGTTTCACAAGTTCCCCAGAAGTGCTGGCTTTACCTAACTGTCCAGGTTGAGCCTGTTTCTGCATATTTGGACTGCCTTTTGGAGTCTGGGGAACTGGAGTTTCTTTTCTCTGTTCGATCTAACAGAGACATCCTCAGTGCTCTGAGGTGGGAAAATGACTCTTGCTTGGGTAGCTCAGTTTTCCCCACTGGAAGTGAATTTCTTCATTGTTGCCTCTTAATGCATCAAGCAGATAAAATTAAAAATGCTTTAATTGGTCTAAGTAAATCAGCTTTCACCAACTAAGGCCCTGCTTTTGGGCAATACTATCAGTTTTCCAGGAGACAGCTCTCAAACTTTCCCGCAGGGCCAGAGAAGAGTTGGCATGTGCTGAGGTGTGCTAATGCCTGCTCTCCAGCTGGTTGTGGGACCCTTTGACAATTGTGCCACCTGGAGAACGCAGAATCCAAGTGGCAGAGCTTCACTTGAGACTGGAAGAAACTCCCTAGAGAGATGAGAAATGGGTGTGTAACAAACACCACAGGGCAGAATAGGAGGACTTAGTGGCGTCATAGGGCACAATGGAGACCTTGTTGCTTACTTGGGTTTGCATTGTGCCCACTTGGAGACTCTGGATCAGGGTGGGCTGCCAGGCATTTAGGAGCTGATACTCTTGCATTCAGCAAAAATGTATCTGCACCCTCCTCGGGAGCAATGTGCCCTCTCATTCTGAGCAGCTGTCATGAGTCATGGGCTTATGCAGGTTGCTACAGTTTTGCAGTCTGCCACCTGGGCACCACCAGGCCTTAGGTTCTAGTGCACAGCACAAACAAGGTTTTGCCCTGAGGGAGAGGATGGGGGAAAAATCATTCAGATTGAGGCCCAAGAGAAATGGGAAGCCCTGGGCCTGTGTTAAGAAGGTGGCAAGGGCCTGCTGAGAAGAGCTCTTGGGGGGGGTGGTTCTCACTTATCTTATGCTCCTCCCCCACCTCCCACTGGTAGATTTGGGTGTCAGCAGGGGGTGGTGGTGCCAAATATCATGGATCCCATTCCCGAGACACGAAGGGACAACTCTGAAGATCACAGTCTCCTGACCTGTCATGGTGCACCTGCACAGTCTCCCAGAAGTCCCCGTCTAGACGGGTCTCAGTGGCCCCCAGTGCTAAGGTCTCAGAAGCACGCCTCAGTGGCCTTCTCCTCTCTCATTTCTCCTTCCCACTCCCTTACTTTCTGGACTAACAGTCTGTAGTCATTTGCTCAGCCATTGCACCAGATTCGCAAGAGCTTGAGGAATTGAACTCTCAGCATGTTGGAGGTCCGGAGTCTGTGCAATGTTGGTCGGCAAAGCCGCTTTTCTCCTTAGGCTCCAGGGAACTGTTGCATGTTTGTTGAGCTTCCAGAGGTTGGTGGCATTTCCTGGCACTCTCTTACATCCGTCTTCATTTCCCCTTCTCTTCTGGATCTTAACTGTTTCTTCTGTTAGAATGCTTGTTACTGTCTTCAGACCCAACCAGGGATGCAGGGTGTTTAGTCATAGCTGCGAAGGTCCTTCTCTGCATGGGCTGACATTCTTGGGCTCTAGAGACATGGGTGCAGACATGTGCAGCAGGGGAGAAGGCCTTCTCCAACCCTGCCAAGTTATGACTTGCACTCACGTCTTGAAGATAGATTCTGAGGGATCTTGACCTAATATGGGTCCCCTGGGCAAACTGTCCCTCTCAGTCTGGATCTCGATTTCTTACATCTGGAGCAGGTGTGTGCAATGGTTCTCTGGTTTCAGTGACTTTCTTGTGCCTGATGGGTAGTGGGAGTAGCATGCAGGGTCCCACCAGGTGGCAGTAAGGAGCCAGTCCCCAGCCACTTGGCTCTCAGGTTGACGCTCCTCCCTGTGGCAGTAGGATTGGCTCACAGGTGTGACCAAGGTGGGCTGTTCCTCACCAGCTGGAGGGGGAGAGAAAATGTAAATACCATTTGTTTTTAAATACAAAGGAAGTGTTTAAATGCAAAACATCCCAACAGGAAGTGCAGCCTTCTGTGTGTCTGGCTGGGACTGCCATCCTCTTTTGCTGATTGCTTCAGCCCAAGTAGTAATTTGAAGTGGTAGACTTCAAGACAAACAAACAAACAAACAAACAAACAAAAGCAAGACAAAACAGCTGGGACCAAGTGAGGGTAGAGAACCCTCAGTAGCTACTTGCTTCTTCCCAACAGCTCAGTGGACTGCTTCAGGTGTGCGTGCGAACAGGAACGGAGACCCAAGCCAAGTTCACCTCCGCGGAGCTGCTGAGGGAGTACATTTCGGTAAGGAGTAAGTGAACAGCAGAAAACGGGCAGGCTCTTCCCTTTGGGCATGTTTTGATTTTTCTTTAAGGATTTATATAGATTTTAATTATGTGTGTGTATGTGTGTGTGTGTGAGAGAGAGAGAGAGAGAGAGAGAGAGAGAGAGAGAGAGAGAGAGAGAGGCCAGATGTGTTGGGAGCTGGAGTTCTAGGTGATTGTGAGCCACCCAGTGTGGGGGCTGGGAATCAAACTCTGGTCCTCTTAACCACACACGCTCTTAACCACTGAGCCATCTTCCCTGTTTGTTCTTTCCCTCTTTTTTTTTTTTTTTTTTGATAACTGGAGTCTGCCTGTCCTGTTAAAACCTGTATTCACAATCCAATCCAAAATTCAGTGCCTTACTTCAATTTCTGAAAATTAATATTTGATTAAAGTTATAAATAGCAAAAGAAGATGAGCCCACCT
This sequence comes from Arvicola amphibius, assembly GCF_903992535.2. Taxonomy (NCBI): domain Eukaryota; kingdom Metazoa; phylum Chordata; class Mammalia; order Rodentia; family Cricetidae; genus Arvicola; species Arvicola amphibius. The sequence continues at coordinate 12,961,947 of NC_052061.1, forward strand.
CATATTTGAAAGTAATGTAGGAACGCAACCGTCCTGAGAGAGACATCTGCATGAAACCAGTCTTCACTTTCATGGGCCTTTGCATGGTGTTTGGCCCCCTTCGCAAGCTTAATTCAACACTTGTAAACATTTTATAATTCAGAGCATTCAATTTCCTGTTGAAAATGCCCTAACATACAAACCTTCCTGGGCATGCATATTCTAATTGAGCTTGTGAATGCAGTGGGCTCGCCATCCTTGCGACAGTTCTATACGTAAGCAGAAAGCTTTTGACTTGACGTCACATTTCAATTAATTATCCAAGTATACATTTTAAGTTAGAATCCCAAGCCCAAATTCTGTAAATACTGAAATATTGGAGTGTAAAATAAGCAGATTCCTTAAGCCAAAAGCATTGCTAGTGCAGTATTGGTTCTCTTTAAATGCGTTTATCTTTAATTCCAAATCTTCTAGGGGTTTAAAATACCCAGAAAAAAAAGTACCCTCTAAGAAGTCAAATGTTTTCTCAGCTAATTGAAGTCATTCACTGACTAGAGACTTGGGCTCCCCAGTTAGCCTGATGGAAGCCAAGGGCCTCCTCCTGCCGGAAGAGCTGTCTTAACGTGAGCCCTGGGGGTGGTCTCCTAATGGAGCCTGCTTTGTGCTCATTCGAGTAGGAGGTTGGGTGCGTATGAAGAAAACTCAATTTTTTTTTCTCTTGAGCTCTAAAGATTTTTGAGCTTGACCTTCCCCACTTGTTGCCCTTTCCTATCCCCTAGCACCGTGATGGCTTTTGTAGACACTGAAATTAGATTGAGTTCTGCAGATCTCAAGGTTTGCTCTGGATTTGTCCCACAGCTTCAAGGTCACCATGTTGACACTAACCAGGCTGTGCGGCTCAGTGCCGGCTGTCTCCTGCTTAGCCTCCTAAGTCATCCATCCTTCCTTCACTAAGCTCCAGCCCTACACGAGTTTTCTTTTTATTCCTGGAGTTCCTCAAGGTTCTTCTGGCTGCCAGGCCTTGCAGTACCTGTCTGCCCTGTCTAGAAGATCCTGGACAGAAACCCTTGTAGCTGTCATCCTTTCCATGTTCTGGGCCTTGGTTCTAGTGCCACATCCTCAGGGATGCCTTCTTCAGCCCTCACATGGTTTTATTCCACTTGTTCCCACCTGCCAAACAAGTCCCTTTCTGCATTTTATTACAATACTCTTTTTTATTACCTAATGTACCCCATTAAAATGCGACCTGCATTTTTCCACGTAGAGTATCTCACATAGCCCATGCTGTCCTGGAAGAACCCTCAGTCTTCCTGCATCAGCTTCCTGGACATTATAATCACAGGCTATAATCATAGCACCACACTGGGCAGAACGTGTGTTCCTTGAGTACAGGGTTATGGGTCTCGCTCACCGCCACAGGCGCCAGCGTTGACAGCTACGGAATGAGTGAGCTAAGTCAGTGGAAACCGTGGCTGTTGAGTTGATCAAATGGCTTTTCTGCTTTTCAGACCTGTGTTCCCGAACACACTCACCCCTTCAAAGTGGGGACTTGTCCCAAAGACTGGCCAAGCCGTGGGGAGATAACCTTCAAGGACTATCGCATGAGATACCGAGACAACACCCCTCTCGTTCTCGATGGGCTGAACTTGAACATTCAGAGTGGGCAGACGGTTGGGATTGTGGGAAGAACAGGTTCTGGTGAGGACAAACTCTGCATTTATTTCTTCGGGGTTGTTGGTTTGAATTTGTACTGGCTGAGCTGCTTAAGCCACATCAGAGAGATGAAAACGAGTGCCGGATTCATCGTTATTCCCCCCCCCCCCAAATCTCTTTACTGTAAATTAGGGTTTCAGGTTGATTGGGTGTGGAGAGTCGGAAGCAAATACATAGTAGTTTTTTTGAATTAATTAAGTGAGAATCATTCTGGAGAAATGAGGCCCAGAAGATGAGTTATACGCTAAAGGCCTCTGCAGGGACTGGCAGGTTAATGGTGTTAGGGCAGCCTGGTCCCCCAGAGTGAGGGTTGTCTGCCTGCAAAGGCATCCACATGGAGCCAGTTTCATTGCATTAAAAATTCCCTTAATTAAATGCTTGGCCATGATGGAAGTGAGAACTGCTGTTGGAGTCACTGTTCCTGCTCTCATTGTCCCCAGGAAAATCATCACTAGGCATGGCTCTGTTTCGTCTGGTGGAGCCGGCCTCTGGGACCATCTTCATCGATGAGGTGGATATCAGCACCGTGGGTTTGGAGGACCTCCGAACCAAGCTGACGATGATCCCCCAAGATCCTGTCCTGTTTGTAGGTACAGTAAGGTAGCTGTTTTCAATCATCGTGCATTCCTGTTTGGAGACGGTGAAACTGGGCCAACCAGCAGCTGAGAAGCTGCCGGGCCATGGCTGTTCTTGGCAGTCTGTGCTCAGGGAACTGGCCGGCGCAGGCACGCAGAAGCCCTGTCTGGTTTTGATTAAAGCTTTAGGAGGAGCTAAAGGAACAGTGTCCTGAGTCTTGCTGGTATTTCAGAAACCATATTAGTATAATATTATATCATCACACCATTAACATCAACATATTGTTAGTAGTGATATTAATAGTTTTAATAACATTAGCAATACTATTATTGGTGATTTTATTACACGTAGACTGAGCAGATGCCACAGTTGGTCCACACAGCCCTATTATATGCCTGTGCTCTGGCATTGCATCGCAGTTAGCAATGACCACTCTCAGAAGTGCCCCCGAGTGCACTGTGAACTAACTGACTCCCGAGTCTGCATGTGCAGCAGGCTTTTGGCAAGCACATTAGTTCATCCCTGCTACAGCACAGAAACTGCTTGAGTGCAAGAAGACCGAGGTTGTGACTTGCACAGGTTCAAGACCCGTTGTCAAAGTGCAGGGGGACCCGAGTATCTCCGCTGGTCCAGGGAGAGGGAAAAGTCTTCCCATCAGGCACTGGATGAAACAGGGAGACTTTATAAAGCTGGTCATATGAGGGATACAATGCGAACCTCCAAACATTCGATTTGCATTCCTGGGTGGGGCCTGGAATCTGCAGCCATGCCTCTTGTCCTGGAGGCTGAAAGGGATGCTGGTCCAAGTTTCTCGTACCCCCTTCTTTGCCAAGAACTTATATAAGGTCCTGCATGTTTTGTGGTGTGTTGATGCTGTGGATCCTGGTGTGGTTGTGTTTGGTCTCCTACAGGTGGGGTCTCTCACTCCTGCCAGTCTCCAGGGTCTCTGTTCCATCACAGAGAGTTGTGGGTCCTTGGTCTTGTGGCCTGGGCTGAGCAAGCTCCTCCTATCACACCTCTTCTTGTCCCTCAACATGCTGTGGGGAAGAGAATGCTTCCTTACCTTTGGCAGCTTCTAGAGGCCACCCATGAGCCTTCCTGACATCACATCACCCCATCCTCTCCTCTTCACCGTGCTCACCCTCATCTCATCCTCGAGAATCCAGCTTGCTTTCCTTTGCTTCATCGCAGGTACAACTTGGATCCCTTGGGCAGTCACAGCGACGAGATGCTCTGGCATGTTTTGGAGAGAACATTCATGAGGGACACAGTAGGTTTCTGGGACTGCCCCAGTGAGTCCATTCCCAACACCACTACCCCAGATACCTGGTCCCCGGGCCAGCACTTGGCCAGGCTTATTTGCAGGAGTGACACGTGTCAATGAAGTTCACTCCTTAGTTGTTTCTGGTTATCAAAAACAAGCACAGTGGTATTGGTTAGCTCTCTGGCTGATCCAGGCAGCAGCTCTACACACCATCTCTCGTGGTCCCCTGCGCAGCCCTCGGAGGCTGGTGCTGTCATCATTTTCAAGATGAGAAAATTAAAGCTCAAAGAAGTGATGTGTCCATGCCTGGTCTATCTGGGTCCAGAGTGAGGGAGGGCCATATTACTTGGCCGGTGGCCTCACTAGCTTCATCAGAACAGAGTGAGGAACGGGTGTAGCTTGTTATGAGATTGCAAGTGTGGCTGGTTCAAGATGTCCATGACACAAGACCTTGTCCTGTTAGGAGCTGCATCCCCAACTGAGGTCAGTAGCACCAGGACGCCAAGGCAAGCACCTCCCAAAGCCACTTTAGTTTGTTGTGATGGACAGGCAGACTTTGTCTCCGCCTTCTGGAAAGCTCTCCTGTCCCATCTGTTTTATATCCACGAAAATTGCGACCCTGAAGCCCACTTCCATTTGTTTAAACGTTCTCTGGAAGCGCATGCCTGGTTTGTCCTTTCTGGTGAGCCACCCTGGCTTTACATTATTAACGTCTCCCTGGCCCTGGCCCTCCCTAGCGCCTGTTTGCAGCGTCAAAATGACTGCTGCTTTGCACTTTCTTTCCCATTGTAAAATAAAGCAAGCGGATGAATATGAGAGGAGGGGGGCAATCAATAAGACGGTGCAGGACAATTTTATAGATCATCAGCATAAATGTGTCATTTTTCTGTGTTTTATAGATAATGAAGCTCCCAGAGAAATTACAGGCAGAAGTCACAGAAAATGGGGAAAACTTCTCAGTAGGGGAACGCCAGCTGCTTTGTATGGCCCGAGCACTTCTCCGTAATTCAAAAGTAAGGAAACAGCATGGGAAATGGATCGGTCAAATTCTGGATCTCCCCCGTGGTGCCACTCAATCCAGGAGGCAGAGGCGCAAGCTTGTCTTCCGGCAAAGACAGAGCAATGCAGCAATTTAAAAGCCGATCACTTTCTCTTAAGACAAAGTTGTGAGGGGTAAAAAAAATTAAAAAATAACAGCCATTTTCAGGAGCGGCGCCTTTCTTATCTGGGCTTCACGATGGGAGGTCTTGCTTACATAGTCTCCCCATTCTCCTAGGAAGCTTGAGCTTGGAAAGTATGATCTCAACTTTTTCCCTTTGTCCCTGAATAATCCCGAGTCCTCAGGCATAGTACCTGGACACCCAAGCCTTCAGAATGCCCGTTTAAAAGATTCGGAAAATTTGCCTATGCTTTTCAGAATGGCTTACAGCCTTCCTGATTCTGAGAAAGAGAATGACAGTTATCATTGTTGTTATTATTTTTTAACAAATCCCAATTTCTGGGGGCTGGAGAGATGCTCAGCGGTTAAAAACGATTGCCGCTCTTCCAAAGGATCTGGGTTCGATTCCCAGTTCTCAGATGATGTGGCTCATAGCAACCTGAAACTCCGGCTCCAGGAGATCTTACACCCTCTTCTGGACTCTGCCAGCACTTGCATGTACAAGTATGTGTACCCGCACACAGACACGCACACATAACAATTAAAGAAAAACAAAAAAATCCTACTAGTTGGGTATCTATCAGTGTGAATCCACTTCATATGTTCTCAGGAGGTGTTCACAGAAGGAAAGGGGACCATTTAATACCCTTGGTGGCACCATTCACTGTGAGGTAGCTACGAGTTTTTGTGCTTTGTGTGAATTATAAGACATGAGCTCTTTATGTGGGAGGAAATTAGGTCACTTGGCAAGGTCAGGTATAGTTAGGGGTTGAGGTTTAAGCCTTCAAATTGTAAAATCCACACAGTGCTTTGGCAGTCAGAAGGATGCTCCTCTCAACTCGAGAGGTGTCCTTGTCATGTACCCCAAACTCGTATGCTTCCCCATGTGGCAAAAGGGACCTTGCTGTTAGGATATTAAAGATCTTGAAATAGGAGGATTATCTGGGTGGGTCTAGTGTGTTCCCATGTGTCTCTATAAGCAGGAGCATTAAAGAGGGCAGATGTGATGGCAGGAAAGGGCTGGGGCTGAGGAACGCAGGCAGCCCGCAGATGCTGGAAAAGGCCGAGGGAAGGCAGCTCCCAGTCTTGATTGCAGATTCCCAGGTTCTGGAAACGTAAGATGCAAATTTGGGCTGCTGCAAGTCTCCAGATTCGAGGTAATTTATCCCAGCAGCTCTAGTAAAGGAATACAGGTGCTGTGGCCAGGCCCACGCTGGCTCATTCTGTGTGCACACTGCACTACAGAAAGCCCTCACCACATCACTTCCTTCCTACTCGCAATGTGTGGTGCTTCCTCCTTCCTCCTGGCAGTGTTTGAATAAACTACTTGAAGAGAGGAAAAAATACAGTCTTGTTCCGCTAGCACAATTCCCCAGAGGAAGACGACGGGTGTGGTCGGACTTTATTTCTGGCCTTTCCTGCAGCTTTTCAAGATGGGCGCTTAGTTTATTGCGTTGGCCTTTTAGGCTAGAACGGAGGCTATGCCTGTTCCTCTCTGCACAGCTTTGGCTTTTTACGGTGCTTCTTCCTTAACAGATCATTCTCCTTGACGAAGCTACCGCCTCCATGGACTCCAAGACGGACACTCTTGTTCAGAGCACTATAAAAGAAGCCTTCAAAAGCTGCACGGTGTTGACCATCGCCCATCGCCTAAACACGGTTCTCAACTGTGACCTTGTCCTGGTCATGGAAAACGGGAAGGTGCAGGAAGTTCTGGTTGGCGTTTACCTCCTCAAAGGCTTCTCCAGTTAGGGCTGTATGGTGTGTCACTTTTTTTTTTCCTGAAAATTTCAGTTTTTCTCTGCTTTTCAGGTGATTGAGTTTGACAAGCCCGAAGTCCTTGCCGAGAAGCCCGACTCTGCATTTGCGATGTTACTAGCAGCAGAAGTTGGACTGTGAAGGTCCCATGGTTGATTGGAGAGGAGGCAATGGATGGGTGAGAGGAGAATTCTGAAGGTGGAGTCTTGCAGCCCTAGTCACGGTCCCTCCCACCCATGGTGCACAGGGTGACCTGGGACCGAGATGTGCCCTTTGCTCTGCCCAGCCCTTTTGGTCACCCCCCGTGGCGGACTCAGGGCTGGTTCTGGATGGTGAAGAGTGCAGACAAAACTGGTGGGTGGGAAGCTGCCTCTCACCTCTGAAAACCCCGAGGGTCCCTCACGTGTCCCCACCAACACTGCATAGTGCCCGAGAATGGGTGCATTCTAACTTTCTGCAAAAACCAGTCACGGCAAACAACGGGAACATGCCCGAGGCTGGAGTTCTCAGGATCTGCAGGATTCTTCACTTCTGTTGCCAGACAAGGAAAGAGAACATTGTTCTTTCCGTTTAACTTCATCTCACTATTGTCCCGACTACGTGACATGCAGGAACTGCGCGGGTCCACAGCACGGGAGACAGATGATAGTGTTTGGCATGAGATTTTTCAAAGAAATCATATTGTATGTTGCAGTTGATCTGTTAAAATAACCAGAAAGCAAAACACTGGGGTTTCTGAATAAATGACATTTTTATATCTTCTTTATCGGTCATTAAAATGCAATAAGAAACTAAATGACCCTGAAATGTTGCCTTGCAATCATTTGCCTGAAGATGTCTCTATTTGAACTATTCCTTCTCTTAGACCCTCGCTGCCATCTCTGGCTTGGCAATGAATCTCTCGAGTTGTTCACCAACCTCCAGGTGTTCTGTGAGGATCATAGAAAAGACACCCCCAGTAGCCCCAGTGTGAGTACTGCTAATTTAGAATGGCATTTGTCATTCTTTGGGAATGAAGGCCCGCTTTCTCTTTCCGGTGAGACTGAAAGGTTGTGACGTTTGAATGAGGTCTCCTGCACTTTCTTTCCAGTCCTAGGTACAACATACAGCAGTATGGCCGACAAAGCTCCTCCCGAGTCATCTTGGTCACACCCTACCTGTTCCTCGCAAACCTGGAGAAAGGCACTTAGGAACATTCAGGAAATACGGATGGCAGGAGCATTATGTCTGCCTATGTCACCAGCACGATAGAAGATTAATCTGGGAATTTCTGTCAGACAAGCTATGATGGTTCTTGACTGTCAACTTGACAGGACCTAGAATTACCTAGGAGTTAGACCTTGGGGGATGTCTGGGAGGGAGTTTCTAGATTAGGGTCAGCCAAGGTGAGATCTACTCTAGATGTGGATGGCAGCCTTTTATGGGCTGAGGGCTGGACTGAGTGAAAAGGGGAGCGGTGGCTGGGTACCAGCTTTTGCCTCTGCCATGCTGAACTGCTCTTGTTGCAGGGAGGGCCGCCCGGAACCAACATAACCACACAGAAACTGTATTAATCAAATCACTGCTTGGTCCATTAGCTCTAGCTTTTTTATTGGCTAACTCTCATATCTTAATTTAACCCATTTTTATTAATCTGTGTATCGCCACGAGGTCGTGGCCTACCAGCAAAGTCTTAGCAGGTTTACCTCCAGCTGTGGACCCCTGGCGTCATTCTGACTCCGCCCTTCTTTCTCCCAGCATTCAGTCCAGTCCTCCCTGCCTACCTAAGTTGTGCCCTATCAGTTTCTTTATTCATTAATTTAATCACAGCACACAGAGGGGACTCCCACATCATGCACTCCCTTAAACCACCGGTCAAAATAAGTCCTTGGTCCTTCAAGTTGCTTTGTCAGGTATTTTTTTTTTTTTCACGGCAGTAACAGAAGTGATTCATACAGACAGCTAGAACCGAGGAGTGGTACTGTTGTCCTAACGGGCCTGACCACTGTGTCATTTGTAGGTTTTTGGAGCTAGTGTGTGAGAGGAATGTGGAATCCGGGTCAGAGAAACCCTAGAGTACCATAAGCAGAGTTAAAGGGGCATCCTAGTGGGAGTCCGGAAGAGCAGAATGCCAGCAGAAATGAGGACAGGAGAGGCCCCGCGTGTGAACGCGCAGACGAGAACCCTTCTAGAGGCTGTTCACGTGTGTCTGGCAGATCATGTTGCTGTGTTCTCCTTGTGCCCTGAGAACTCAAGTGAGGCTGGATCAGAAAGCAATGGATGGATTTGTTTAGTGGAAGGAATTTCAAGAAAGGCTAGCATTCAGGCTGGACTGAGAATGCCTGAGTTGAAAATGATGTGGAAGGGGCTCCCTACCCCCAAACAACTGTCCAGGGACGTGTCTCTCTGGGATCAGCACACAGAGGCCTCTGCAACTGTTTCCCAAAGGGGCCAGGCTGCATCTTGAGCTGGCAGCAGAAGCTGGCAGTGTTGTTCACGTGGTACGGGTTTTCCATCACTGATGGAAGTCAGGGGTCTCGGCTTATCTCCAGTAAGCAGGGAGGAACACCGCTTGTTGACTTGTTCTCTGTAGCTTTCGTAGATAGCCTAGGCCATGTGCATAGGGAAGATGTGCCCACAGTGGGCTGGGCCCTTCTGTATCATCACCAGGTGAGACAGTTCCTCACAGATGTGGTCCCTAGCTAGTCTGACCAAGGCAATTCCATAACTGAGCTCCCCCTTTCCAGGTGGCTTCAAGTTGTGTCCAGTTGACAATAAAAATTAACCAGTATGACCACTGTGTATTTACTGAAGCTATGTAACTTGCTTTTTTCTTTTTTCTTTTCTTTTTTTTTTTTTTTTTTTGGTTTTTCGAGACAGGGTTTCTCTGCAGCTTTTTTAGAGCCTGTCCTGGAACTAGCTCTTGTAGACCAGGCTGGCCTCGAACTCACAGAGATCCGCCTGCCTCTGCCTCCCGAGTGCTGGGATTAAAGGCGTGCGCCACCACCGCCCGGCTTGCTTTTTTCTTTTATAGGAGGACCTCGGCCTTGAGTCTCTGAAGAGTTGAACTTTGAACTTTTATTGTAATTGTCAAAAATTATGGGGACCTCTGAAGATGAAATGAACGTGTCCTGCATAATGAAATGGCTGTGAGCCTGTAGGGACCAGGGGACCAGAGTAGTATCAAGTTGGCAGGATAGGTTTGTGATGGCTAATATGACAGGAACCATCCAGGGGGCAAACCTCTGGGCACGGCAGTGAGGGAGTTTCTAGATCAAGATCATCTAGATGGGAAGACCCTAATGTAGGTGGCACCAACCCATGGGGTGGAACCCTGGACTGGACACAATGGAGAAGTGAACTGAGCTCTATTTTAGTATTTCTCTGCTTCCTGGCTTTTCTAAATCTGCTTCTTCTATATGTTCTTCACCGTAATGTACCACATCCCTCCTTAAGGTCCTTCTTATCCGGTATTTTGGTTACAATAAGAAAAGTAATTAATAGCCTATCCAAAAACCAGGGTGGCAAAGGATGAGTTGGTAAGGTTTATCTCCAACCAGACAGTCTGCATCCGATGTCTGAACAGGCTCCAGGCTAGACTAGAGGATGAACCAGAGAAGTTGGCCCCAGGAGGAGGTTCTCGTCAAGTGTGTTCAAGTCCTTTGTCAAGCACTTCCATTGGATCCTTCCATCAGCAGATGGGAGTACTCTCAAAAGGATGTGGCTGAAAAAGTCAAAATTGGGGTGATTCCTTTCATGGGTAGCTTTATGGCAATTGTGGACTTCCTGCAAAGGGACACTTACATCATCAGACTTAGCCACAGGGCTCTGGACAGGTTGTATAGCTCTTTGGTAGATGCCCCAAGACTCCATCGATGTGACAGCCTGACTTGGCTATCGCTGGTGGCCTTGGGACTCCATGGCAGCAATGAGATGTGGGTGAAGGATGCCTGGTTGTCTACTAACTTGGAATCACACTTGGTAGTCTGTGACTTCAAGGAAAGGCTTTCACAAGGACGAGGGCAGGCTGCTCTCTCAGACTTTGAAAGAGATGACTCACCCTCCGCAGCTCCTTTCTTCCCATGCTCTTCCGGCTGTGCTGGTAGGAGAGAATACTGATATTGATCCTGATGTTTGCTGAGCCTTTGCAGTGTGCCAGACACCATGATAAGCAGTTTTTCATGAATCATTTCACCTAATCCTTATTTCACCCCGAGGAATGCAAGATGAGGCTTCCTGAGGATATGGGTTTGGCTACAGGCACACAGCAAGGAAGGGGAGAGCATTTGAACCCTAGCCAATCTGATGCCTGGGGTTTTGCTCCTAAACTCTCTTCCCCATTCTCCTGTGTCAATGTCACATGGGGGAGAACAACTTATGGAAATGTGGCTGTTGGCATATGGAACATGGGATAGTTTCAGTGAAATCCCTGGAATTGTCATCCAGGGATACACAGACTATGTTGAATGGCCTGTGGTCTTCAAAGTGGGTGTGGCTCATTGAATCATTACCACGTCTTCAAGGAATATCTACCTACCATGGTCTGAAGTTTATGTCCCTTATATGTTGAAACCTAATCAGAAGTATAATAAGAGCCTTGGCTTGTAGAGGGATTAGGTTATGAGGGCAGAGACTGTATGAGTGGAATTCGTGTCTATATGAGAAAGGGTTGACAGAGTTTGTTCTCTGCTTTAACCATGGAGGACACATGAAAGCCAGCATCCATGAAGTAAACATCCCCATCTGATACCATTTCCAGTTCCAGAACTATGAACAATTGACTTCTGCTGTTTACAGACTACCTGGTCTATGGCGTTTTGTTATATGGCACAGGCAGTACTAGTGTTGTACTACTGATGGGGAAACCGAGGAACCGAGACAGTGGGTGACCCTACTATTAGAATGTGAACAGCAAGCATGCTGACCCTAAAGCCCATTTTATTAATTGCTTTTCTTATTGCTACTTCAAAGTACATGGCAGAAATAGTTGACAGGAAGAAAGACTTATTTGGGGTGGCTGTGTCGGAGGGTCCATCATTGTACGGAAGGCACAGTGGAACATCTTAGTTCACCTCATAGCAGGCTAGAAAGCAGAAGGCAGGAAAGGAAGTGAATGTCCAGAAATAAGATGTCCCCAAAGACCCATCCTAGTGGCCTATTTTCTGTGGATTTTTCCTTGCTTTCCAAGTCCCTAGAACCTTCCAGACTCATTTCACCATCTGAGAGAACCAAGGGGTCAAGCCACGAGCCTATGGTGGACATTCCTTAGCCACACTGAAGCATCTGCACTACTAAATTCCATGTAATATTGGTGGCAACCTGGGACCTCAGGGGACAAAATAAGTGTTCCGGGTTGAAAAGCTCATGTATTGGTCAGACTCAGTTATGCTGCAGTAACAAGTGACCCCATATCCCAACGGCTGATTTCTTGTTCCCGTGACAACTTGATCGAAAGTCAGAGATGGTGGTTCTTTATCCTCCTCACTGTTGTGAGTTAGGCTGACAGAGGAGACTGCCTGGAATAACGCCAGTCTTGTGGCAGAGGGACGGGTGGGTGTGGTAATCAGAGACAATGTGTGTCACTTTAGCCCACATTTCACGGGCAACACAAGTCACGTGGCCACTCCTATGTTCAACAATGCTCCTTCTGCAGGAAGGAGCAAGGAAGCCCAGCTTGTCCTTGGAGGAGCCAGGTGTCTTCTTTGGAGTGGGAGAAAAGGTTCCAAACAGTATCACAACCTACCTTGCCTGGGTTTGGATCTTTGTTCTGCTACCGTGTGCCCATCCTCTTCTGGGCTTCCATTCCCTAGTCTGAAGACCTGGGGCTTTAGATGGGCAGGGATGTCCTTTCAGTCTTGAATTTCACTTTAGGAGAAATGAGGACAATTTCTAGAGCGTTATCAGAGTTTAGACATCCAGAGGACTCCTCATTGCCCCCCCCCACCCCCATCTATTAGTTTCTCAAAAGTTAAATGTGTAAAGTTGAACAAAGTTGAGCCAAGTTCTTTGCCTTGCCCTGGCATCTGCTTGGAGGCTTGTTATGAAATAAGGAGTTCTGTGAAATTTTATTCCCATTTATCTTGGTCTTTCAGCTTTGCAATGCTATGATCCATCTGCCCACTGGGTGCTCTTTTGCCCAGTGTTATGAATTATAACCTCTTGAAGAGCCTCAATAGATGCCAACAGGGAATGGAGGGATCCACTTACATTGTCATCATAAATTAGTAACAAATCTCTCAAGACATGATTTGTATTCAATTGTATCCTGTGTTTGAGAATAGTTGGCATATAATAGGGATACAGAGTGACAGTCACAGGCCAGCTCTATCTGGTCACATTTTATAGACATAAAGATTAATTGGAAAGTACCCAAACATGTTTGTAGATAGGCTCTTTGCAACAGCTACCACATTCTAATGGCAGAGTATGGTGGTTAGACCAAATATGTGACCTCAAAGCCAAGACATTTACCATTATGGCTTTATACAAAGCAAGTTTACGGACTCCTGGTTTGGGCATGTAAGAGGAAAATGTCCAGGTTGTTGTGGAGGGTCATGGAAGGTTTGCCCTCCATCACCCAGTCAGCGTGGGGTTCTGAAGCTCTGGTAGCTATCTCAGGAACATGGAACAATGGGGCAGGCCCTTGCTTATGACATTGACGTGCAGATTACCAGCCACACAGTCCCCCTTGCCTCCAGCCTTGTTGAGAGAAGTCACCCTCCATTGCTCAAGCCGTCTCAGGTTGCAGCTCCCAGTATCACAAATAATGCTGAGGACTCAGGCTGTCCTTCCTGGGGCTCTGCTGATGGTGACCAGAGGAAACCACGGCCGCTACTCTGCACTCAAGTCCGGCTTCCTCCAACTTAGATGTGGTCTGAAGGGTCATCAGCTCGCCCCCATCTTCATCCACCATTCCCTGCTCTGCCCTCCCCACCACCCTCCCCATTCTACCCTCCCCGTTGCTCCCAGCCAGAGAGACAGCTTAGATTGTCTGCTTCTGTTCAAGTAAATGTTTCTGAAGCTGGCCCAGGATCCTTGGTAAAGCCATGAGCTGTTGTTTGCTAAGAGTTGGAATCACACCGGCCAGTGCAGCACAATTTAAAAAGAATTGAGAAATGCAAGAGGCCAGTTGGGGTCAGATGGATGAACAAAGAAAGCACTTTTCTTTTGGCGCTGTGCAGAAGGTCACCTCTGGGTGAGGCTAAATGGAGCACTAAGATCTTCAAATGAATGCCGATCTCCACAGAGCAGCCCCGCATGATGTCACTGTGTGTACGCTCGTGGCGCCTGATAAAGAGCTGTGGAGGGAGCAGCATGAAAGGGCCAAGCCAAGCTAGCTTCTGCCGTTATAGCACAAGACGCGGCCAGACTGGTCCTGACCCTCTGCTCCATGTGCATCTAGAACGTTTGGCCTCCTTCGTCTGGCTGGAGGCATGTGACAGAAACCTAAGCTCAGGTGGGCCATGGCAGCAGTTTTTAAAACAGTCCATACGTCTTCCTTGTGAAATACATAGAACTTTGGATTGATCGTTAGGTATGCAACTCAATGACAACAAGTTCCCTTCGTCGTGCAGATGTCTCCAGGGCTTTTCAATCTTCCCACACCGAAACTTTGTCCCCGCTAAATGTCCCCTCAGGCTGTGCTTTGAAGGCTGGCACCAGATTGAAACTTAATCCCATGCTTTCATGTGTGTGTGTGTGTGTGTGTGTGTGTGTGTGTGTGTGGAGGGAGGGTGTTGGGTTTCAGAGGTCATCTGGCCAGGACAGCTCTGCTCTTTGATAATTGATCAGATTACTATAAGGTTACGTTATCAAGGAAACCCCTAATAGGTATGGCCTCTTGGCCCTGGACTTCCTGACCCAATTATTAACTGATTACGCTGAATATACATTTATTCTTTCTTTCTTTCTTTCTTTCTTTTTTTTAGCATTTAGTAATAGCAATAGAAGACAGAGAAACCCACATGGGTATTCTGTAATTCTTGTTCCTATGAACTTGAAGTCTAGCTGCTCATGCAAGCAGAATCATACAATGTTTGTTTTACTTGACTAGTTTCAGTTTGCACAGTGCCTTTAAGGCTCACTTAGCATGTGTCAGAATTTCCTCTTTTGCCCAGGCTACCCTGACAAGCAGTCAGTGAGGCTGTAAATTTACTTATATTTCCTCCATGACTAGCAGAAATGTACAAATTTCAGCTGGACAGTGATGGCGCATGCCTTTAATCACAGGACTCAGGAGGCAGAGGCAGGCAGATCTCTGTGAGTGAGTTTGAGGCCAGCCTGGTTTACAAGAGCTAGTTTCAGGACAGGCGCCAAAGCTACACAGAGAAACCCTGTCTTGAAAGACAAAAACAAAAAAAAGAAATGCATGAATTTTTCCCCATGGGTCTATTGACTTTGCATTTCTTTTAAAGAGAAATTACATGCAGCATTCTTGAACGAGCATTTTCATGGTGTCATTTTGAATAAGGACTTAGAGACTGTGCTTATTAACTGTGGGCAAAGCACCTGGGAGGCCTATTAAGTTTTTAAAACATCTCATGAGCACCAGGCATGGTGGTGTAGGCATGCAATCCTAGCATTCAGGAAGCTGAGGAAGGGGAACCACAAATTTGGAGCTATTCCAGGGTATATAGAATGATATCTTGCCTCAGAAAGGAAAAACAAAAATACCACCACCACCAAAAACAAAGAAGAAAGCCCAAACAAACCAATACATGATGGGAATACAACCGCATGGAGGTACCAGCGATTCTTTCTCTGGGAGAGATGGTATGCCAGCCTCAGCTTGTCCAAATGTCAGGCAGAGGAAATTGGGCTCTTAGTCAAGAGATGGTTCCTCAAACCTGGAAATGGGCTCAGAAAGTTTACAACAGTTCCAAACTCATCCAAAGACTGGCCATTCACTGATGTTTCCAGGTACTTTGGTCTCTGACTGCTCTCTAGAAGGGAACCTGGTGGGGGAAGACAGCCAGTGACTGCCCGGGAAAGGTTGAGGACATTTTGGAAACGTGTCAGGCATTCTACCGTCTGCTTCTCCAAACACAGTTGGTAGCCATCATGACTTAGATCCAGCCAGTGTGGGAGGACAGCTTGCTGGGGCGTCATTAGCACCAGTGGCTTGTAAGAGCCCGTTAGCAATAAAGAGAGTCTGGCCAAGGAAACATCCAGACAATCCCCCTGCAGCAGGCCCAGCGAAGGTCCAGGCAAGTTCTGCTTCTGTAGGATCGGTCACACGTCTCAGGGCCGGATGTTCAGGGACACATCTGAATTGCATCTGCCAGTCCCTAATGGTGTATGCGACCCCTGTGGGGCAAGAAACACTTTGCAGAGCTACTGGCAGAAAGACAGGAGAACAAATCCCCTCTGGGGCATGCAGCCATTTAAACTGTGTGCTGCTTTGATTCTGCTATGACTGAATCAAAAATCATCTGCATAGCAGGATCCACAGGCCGCTCTCTGCAGAGAGCACATTTGGCTTGGCAACCAAACGGATTATTTTGAAGTGGTCATAATGGCACTGCAATCCTCATTAAATTCCTCCGTTTTCTTCAATGTAGGGATTTTCGAGCCAAGTGTCCTCATTCTAAGCAAAGGCAGCATATCAGTCTGGACTGACGCACTGGAGCCTGGAAAGCAGGGCATGGACCAGAAGGCCTCGATGATGCCAGCAAAGACCCTAGAGGCCCTCGGTCCCAGTCCTCCAGTGTAGTGCGCTTTAGTGCACTCCTGCTCCCTGCTGTTGAGACCTTTTAAGTTTTCCCAGTGGCCTGCTGGAGCTAGATTGCCCAGAGTCAAGAGGTGGCAACTGTCCTAAACACTTCTGTTTCTGCAGGGCACCTTGGCAGACTGGCTAGGTCCCCGAGTTTGGGGATCACTGTGAAATGTGCATTTCACTTCAGACTGCTCTGTGGGTTCAGGCTAGTTAGCCCCGGAAACTGTTCTCCTTCTAGACTTTTCATCCTCTTCATCCTTGCCCCTCAGTGTCCTGAGCCTTTCACATTTTCCCTGGGAATACTTCCTTGATGAATTGTGTGCATTTAAACAAGTGTATTTCTGGAAACTCTGACTTGTCACCGGGTCAAAGATAGAAATCTGAGCTCCAATTCATGTTCACCATTTCCAAGTTTCTGGGACCTTGGAGCCTACACTCCCCATCCTCCAGCTTGAAGCTGTATTGCTGACACTACTGACTTTCTCCGGAGTGGGCCGGTGATCTGAACCAGGCCAAACTGGATTGTCCCATCTCTATGGCATCATGGTCATATGATCCAAATTGTGCTATCTTTCAAAAAACAAAAAGACCTTAGCTGACCCTAACTGGAGGAGATGAATTATCTCTTTTGAATAGTGGATAAATTAGACTCTTTTAGAAGCTTTAAGATTTTAGATGCCATTTTTAATGTCACAGGGACACTGTCTAAAAGACAGGCCAATGCAGAAGACAGCACACTGGAGCAAAAGAGAATGAGCTACTATGTGCCGTGGGCTTCCTTCCTCTCTCGAAAGAGTCTCCTTATTGGTAGATGTGCTACCCAGCTTTCCATCAATACAACAAAATGCCCAAGGCAATCAATTAACGAAAAGAAAAGGTTTCCTTTGGCTTTTAACCTTGGAGCATCCAGCCCGTGATTGGTTGGCTCCGTTGCTTTGGGCTGCTGGCACAGCAATAGCATGCCATGACTGGGGATGTCAGACAGAGCAAAACTGTTCGTGAAATGGTTTGGAAACCAACCAAAGGCAAATAGAGAGGAATCACAGATCCACAGGCTCCTCAAGGGCACACCCTCAATGACCTAAAGCCCTCCTTTGGGCTCTAACTCTGAAGGTTATACCACTCTTAACACTTACACTCTGAGAACTAATCCTTTTGCACACTGGCCCCTTGAAGACACTTGAGATCCAGATGGTCAATGCTGCTCTTGGTCTGCCCCAGGATGCTAACTCATGGTGACCCTCAGAGCTTGCTGGCACCGTGGCCACACACCAAATCCACTTACTGTGCAGAGCATATTTTGTACCCTGAATGGGACAAAGAATCCTCTCTGGATGCCCAGGCTAGCCCACGGGGCCAGGGTGGGAGCTTAAGTGCTGGCTCAGGTTCAGGCTTCCCCTGATTATCCCTGTGCATCCTCTTACATAAATCAGTCCTGGAGGCACTCTGGGGCTGTCAGAGTGTCCCCAGAGTCTTGCTGTTGTCAGACCCTGTTTTACAAGATTCCCCCACTGATTCCAGGGCAGTGCAGGAAGTGTGTGGGCTTTACTGATTGGTGAGGTGTTATGTATACAGCTATCTGGTTGGGTTCAAGATTCGTGTCTCCCCTCTATTATGGGATGATTTCTGTTATGGTCTGAGTACGAAATGTCCCCCACAGGCTTACACAATGAACATGTGTTCCCCAGTAGGTGGCACTATTTGGGGTGATGGTAGGAAATTCTGGAGGTATGGCATAGCTGGATGAAATAGGCCAATGGGGAAGAGTGTTGGGGGAGGGGCGGCCCTGAAGATTGTACCCAGTTCTGGTCTCATCCTCTCTGCTTCAGGGACTGACTGCTCCTCTGTGCCCTTCACACCATGCTGCTCACGTGGTCCAGACACAATAGAGTTCACCATGATGGACTGAAGCCTCTGAAACAAAGAGATAAAATAAATCTGCCTTTCTGCTCTGTATGTCAGATAGTTTTGACACTACGATACAAAAGTAACATACAATTACCCTTGTAAAGAAGCTTGCTTGCCCTTTTGCCACGTGAGGGCAGCCTACGAGGAAGCATCCTCACCAGACACTAGGCCTGATTTGTCTTGATCTTAGATGGTCAGCCTCTGGACCCATGAACAACAAATTCATAGTCTTCATATCTTGTTTATTTCATAAAAGTCCTAGACAGACAAACATGGAGGTACAGGCAGGCTCAGTCACTTACCTAAGGAGCTTACATTTTTAAAATACTGTGAAGCATTTTCAGCGCTTTTACTTCTTTAGCTTCTTCCTATACCCCAACAACCTCGCGAATTGGGATTCTCATCCTCCAGCTAGTGTTTAAAATGTGAATCGTAAAAAGTTGAAATAAGCTGCCCATAGCCAAACGTCTCCTAGTCGGCATTCGCTCGCGAAGCCATAAAAGCTCAGAAGTGAAAGGAATGCTTAAAGTATTTGGCTCCCTCTGTGATCATTAACTAGTTGACAGACAGCTCCTAACAGAAGAAGAAGGACATTTGGATGAAAGGAAGTTGAGCAGTTTGAGGTCTAGAGTCTTTAATCTTCTCATTCCTCATGTTCTACTATGTTTCTGACCATTGTCTGAGTGAATCTCTCTCTCTCTCTCTCTCTCTCTCTCTCTCTCTCTCTCTCTCTCTCTCTCTCCCTCCCCCCCCCCCCCCCCTCTCTCATCTCCACTCATTCCCAACTCCCTGCCTGAAAATAGCTTTCTCCTGCATTCAAAGATACCAATGATCCATGGTAGCTACACTCACCTCTGATGAATCAGGCGGATGCCAGCTTATAATGATTAATTTTCATTGTTAACTTGCCTGTATCCAGAACCACATAGAAAAACCTCTCTGTGTGTGTGTCTAAGGGTATTTCTAGAGAGGATTAACTTAGGAGGGAAGGTCCACTCTGAATGTGGGCAGCATTATCTTCTGGGCTGTAAGCTTGTACGGAATAAGGAAAAGGAACAAAGAAAGCTAGTTTGCTACTTCTTTCTTTCCACTTCCTGGTCTACCATGGTGTGAGCTGCTCTGCTCTACCACTATCTCCCCACCATGATGGACCGGCTCTTCTGAAACTGTGAGCCACAATAATCCCTTCCCATCTTGAGCAGTCTCATCAGTTGTTTTGGTTACAGGGACAGAAACTAAACAACACACAGCTCAAACGGAAATGTCAGAAGGAGTTTTGTGTTTCCCTGACATTTTAAGGAAAGCCAAGGAGGGAGGCAAGAGCACGGTCAAGAGATCATCATCTCCAGGGAACAATAAGGCTTTTAGAGAGGAGACCTGAGGACTCTTGTCTTCTCCTGCCCTTTATAGACTGCGAGACTTTATGAGGTATTTGAGTGGAATGTTCCTTCAGTCAGACCGACAGGGAGCTGGAGTGTGAACCTCCCCCCATTGCTAGCAAGCAGAACCATAGAGACGGTAGCCTCGGTGAGCTGGTGGGAAGAGGTCAGCCAGAGAAGCGAAACTCAGTGCCCTGGAGATGGTGAGGAAGGAACTCAGGAGAAGCTGCACAAAGCTGGCGTCTAAGGCAGGCACTGCTCTCTCCCTTCTGAACAGTGAACACACGTGGGTGGACAGGCATCTCCTGAGTCAGTCTGCAGCACACATAGAATTAACGAAGGCAATGGCATTGAAATGCACCGCATTAATAGGCCCAAGCAGAAAGCAAGCTAAATTGACTTTCAAAACTGAGTCGAAGCGAAGGGCAGAAAGGAGATGCATAGGATAATAGGTGGGTGGGAGGAGGTGTTAGGAGAGGTGAGAAGACACAGAGAAATGATTACCCAAAGCTCTTCATTTGAAGCCCTGGGTGACAGCAATCTCAGAGATGAGCTAGCTGATTAAACGGAAACACACAACGTGGCAGTAATTCAAAGAATTGGCACCAGAGAGAATAAGGCTGAAAACAAAAGGAAATGTGAACGGAAAGCCAACGCGATGCTGCATAATGGTGCTTCTCCGCTCGTCTCCTGAGCAGGGTCCCTGGGGTCAGGTATCCTCCAGAGACACACGTGGGCGTGGAAGCGCTGCCCAGGCACTGCGGCGCCTGGCTTGCTACGAGACGGTACTGGACCAGGAGAAGAAAGCCAGGACCAGTCAGGCCGGCCTTGAAGCATTTCCATGGAGAAACAAATGGATCACGAGTGCTTCCCGGACTCCAGGTCTCACAGGAAACTGAGTTCGTTGCAGCCAGAGGACTTGAACCCAAGCCAGACAGCACAGTTTGGTGGCTCTCCTTCCCCACTTCACAGACAAGGGAGGGGACTGACATTCCTACCTGTAGCAGAGTCCCCAGGTCACCAGACACTTCAACTAATTCTCTGTCACTGCCCCAGCCCTTGGCTGGTAGGAAAGGGGCTTTTACAACTCTCTTGCAGTTTTTGTAAGGCTTAAGTGAATGACGTATCAGCAGGATGGTTATGAGGAAGAACCATTTGGAACCCTTCCAGAGGACTCTTAAGCTGTGGCCACAGCTGACATCTTAAATGGTGGCATCACAACCTCCTGAGTTCATGAGTAGGCACATGAAGAATTCTCTCTTCTCATTCTTCCTCCTACTGCTGACTGACAGAAGTGAGTAAGAAACATATTACTGACAAGTGAATTTCCAACTCCCTCAGAATAACCTCCACTGGGTTGAGACTGGGTCTCAGTAGCATGGCCTGACATGCTGTAGTCAGATATACTACCTAGCAAGTGCCAGCCACTAACCAAACTGACACCCGAAAAGCAACCATGACACCAGTTAATCGGTCTCAAGATTTGATTATTTAAACCCAGTAGGTATTTATGGGGAAGCAGCTCAGTGCTGGGCTTTGTGGTTCACCAGGTCACCATGGTGAACTAGATTCATGGCCATCCCCATCACCTGGGAGGCAGTTTACAGAAACATAGCAAAGGCACTGTGGGAAAAGCCCTTACAGAGGAGCCAGGGAGTCCCGTGCCAGACGCTGGAGGGCGGACAGGGCTCAGGAAGACCCCAGAGGAGTAACATCCTTCGAGTTAGGCTTTGGAGGCCATTTTTGAAGCAAAGAAGGCTTGGGGAACATTCGAGACTTTAGGATTGCAGAGGATCAGGACACTTATCTACTCCGTGTGTCTTTTCTGTGCTAATACCTCCTACAGACGGTAGTGATATTTTGCTTGTGATCTAATAAATAAAACCTGCCTGAAGATCAGAGTGCAGAGCTAAGGCATTAGTTAGTCATAGAGAGGCCAAGCAGTGGTGGCACACATCTTTAATAGCAGCACTCGGGAGACAAAGGTAGAGGAACCTCTGTGAGTTCAAGGCCACCCTGGGCTATGTGAGATTGAATCTGTCTAAAAGAGAAACAAAGCTCACACAAAGGTGATCCCAGCACTTGGGATCCCAAGCCTTCAATCCCGGCACTAGGGAGGTGGAGACAGGAGCGATGTGGCTGGGCAGAGAGAGAGAGATAAGGCGGGAGGAGACAGACATTCAGATGCAGTCTGAGGATTCGGTCTAGGATGTAGTCTGAGGATTTGTAGAGACAGGAATGCCCTTTGGTCTGAGCTTTGGTAGAAGTAAGAACTCTAGTGGCTGACTGTTCTGCTTCTCTGATCCTTCAGCTTTCACCCCTGACAGCTGACTCTGAGTTTTTATTATTAAGACCAATTAGAATTCGTGCTACACATATGCTTGAAGTCACCTTAGCCAGCATTCTTCCCGGAAGCCTTTCTGCCTCTGCTCCTCCCACCTCCTCCTGCCTTCATCTCTGCTTCTGGGGGCACTTGAGTCCCTGTTCTAGTAGTGTTTTCTCACCATCCCCTGTCTTTCCTGCTGCACTGGGGCCTTTCCAGAACAGACCCTGCCACTCTATTTCCAAGCCCAGCAGCAACGCTGTCCTGTAAGAAGCACTAAAATATATATGAAAAAGGCAACAAAGAAGAGGAGCAAACCAACTAAAAGCAGTTGAAGATTTCATCCCAGACCTAAAGAATTCTGGATTCTGTGGCTTCAGTTTCTAAAAATAATGGAGAGGCAAGGAAGGGCTGCCCTGGCAGTGCCCAGGGACTTCACCCATTTGGGAGAACTCAGCTAAGCTAGGAGGGGACGGCTCTTGAATGTACTGAGAGGAGAAGCTGTTTCCTGCGGTGAGGTCATGAAGTCCCACAGCTGTTGACTGCTGATCATCAGTGGGCTGACTGTTGACCAGAAGACAGCATCTCTCTTTCCTCTCACTTTTAACTTCTCTATGACTCTCTCTGGCCTTCTGGAATTTCTGTTAACACTTTTTAGCTTCTGGGTGGTGAGTTCTAAATGCCCCAATTCTCATTGATGCTTCCTCAGCCTGAGACCTAACACTGATCGGGCGTCTGGGAGTCAACAGATAATGGATGAGCCCTTGCTGCAGAGAGTAGGGGAGGACCACTGAGAAGTCAGGAGTCAAAAGAGACAGGAGCTGAGATGCCAGTGAAGAGGAAGGAAAGCCAGTCTGAAGCAGGTTGTCCCATGCCCACTTGTACTGGCTGTTGTGTGCGTGGGACGAGCTGCTTACAGACCAAGAGTCGGGATAGACCTCTGTGTAACTTAATCTCTAATTCTAAACCAGCCCCATGGTTAGCTGGAGGCAAAGAGAATTCAGTCCAGCATGGAAAGTCATTTCAAGATCATCATGCCTGCCCTTGATATACATTTTTCCAAACACAAGGAGCACGGGCATAGACCTCATCCACTCCAACACATTCCTCTTTCCTTCGCCATCCATTTTTCTTAGTTCCTGAAGCATCTCTGACTCCTCCTTCTGCCCTTGAATAATTTTAAGCCCTGCCTTCTGATTTCTTTTATTTCTCTTGCCTCCATTTTTCTCTAGATTCTGAGTTTGAAGGGCTGGACTGCATACAATGTCTCCTTTTGGAGGGGGGGGGGGGGGGGAGGTTGGCCCAGCCCAGATGCTCAACACTAGTGGGGACTGTAGAAGTGGGAGCATTCTCCTTAGAAACATCCTATTCTATCACCTATGAAACGACGTGATACAGAGGCCCAGGGGAGGCCCAAGCATGTGTATGGTGTGTCTAGACAGAAGTCTCTGAACCGGTTATGGACTATCACAGAGGTTTCCTAGGGGAGGGACACCTTGCATGTCCTTCTAGAAGCAAAGACTCCGAGCCTACGTTGAAATTCAGAGGGTGTCATATGCTGTTGGTGACTAGAATCCAGAGGTGGGTTTGACCCAGTGTTTCAGGGCTGATTTCCCCGCTTGCATTCTTAACCAACTTTAATAATTGCCCATGATTTGACAGCAGAGCTCATTTCAAATTTCCCCACTACGAACTTCATCCTGTATTGAAATATTGCAGGCTTTACTGTGTCGCTTGAATACTTCCCAGGCTTGGAATCAATCCTCCTCTCACCAAGCGGTTGAGAAAAGGTCCCCTGCCACCTTCCATTCAACTCATATTTCGGAGCTCCCGATGTAATCGGTCCATTCTAAAACATCTTTTTCCCATAAGTCTCTGAGAGTTAGGAGGCTGCTCCCACTTCCTCAGAGCAGACTCAGAGCGGGAGGGTTCATTCTGCCACAGCAGCTCAAGATGCGTGTGGAGCGTGAATTCACCAGGAATTAGTATTAGTACCACGCCACAATTGAAGTATGAGGACTATAATTCCAAGCAGAAACCGTAACAGCAAATAAACCTGTTAACTGCTCATGCCAGCCACATCTCAGGAGGCCGAAACTTTGAGAGTCCTGAGTCTGAATATTTCTAGAGAGCCCGGTATTGACTAACCAGTACCATTCCACCTTTCCATCCCAATCATCCATTCCATTCTTGGCTTCTTTCCTCTCAGGAGTGCTACGACAGCACCAAGCCATCCTGCCTGGCTGGGCCTGGTGTACATACCTGTAATGCAAGCTGGGAAGGCTGAAGCAGGGGACTAGACTACATAGTAAGAACTGGTCTCAAGAAACCAACGACTGGAGCTTAGCAGTACCACTCTTTCCTAGCCTGGCCCTGGGCCCTGGGCTGTAGTTCTGTAAGTTAAAAAAGACCATTATTCTCAAGGAGTATTCTCTAGGACTTTGGTCCATCAAGGTGGGCTGTGAGAACAGCGTTCTCCAGTTAAACGCATTTGGGAAAGGACTCAGGCTTCCTTGGAGATTTACAGCACAAACTGACTAATTTGAGTATCTCAAGAGCATTGACTGGGATAGAAGTGCCCGTGTCCTGACAGATGAGAGAACTGTGACAGAAAAGGCACGCATCCAGTCTGGGCTGCTCACAGGGAAGAGACTCAGTCCTGCTGGGGGAATATGTGTCACCCCACCAAAAGTGCTGAAGGGATAGGGAGAGGAAGGAGGGGCCAATCAGATGTACTAATTTATGAATAGAGATACATATTTAAAGGGTAGTTTGATACTATGTTCTTTTAGCAAAATAATAGTAGTTAAGTTCACCCCTGGGGACCATGAGCTTCCTAGTTCTGGGTCACAGTTACATGTGTTTTCTCTTGTGAAGTGGGACTTAAATCCAACCAGAAACATTGGGTTACTGCCATAACATTCATGCCACTATAACACTCACGGTATATCTCACCAGGCTGGTCGATATTGCAACTCCCATAATTAAAGCTTGCATAGCAGCTTCCAGTATGAAAGCCAGACAACAGGGAAGAAACTCCCTTACTAGCATCAGTGTGATTTTTGCCTGTCCTGTGACCAAAGTGTGTGATGTCCTCAGCAGATGACAGCATCAAGCCCTTGGAAGCAAACAAGAACAACAGCCATAGCCTGTGTTGTGTAAGGTTCTGAAAGGAACAATATCCCCATGCAGAGCAGTTCTGACTAAACTCTTATAAATGTCAATCTACGATTTTGTAAACCAATTAAAATATGTTAAAACAATAAATTAAAATTAGAAGGTAGAGATCCTGCTTGGCTGGATAACGGTGTTCCTAAGAGATCCTGCTTGGTTCCTAAAAGTCATTGATTATTAAATAAAACATCTGTTGCTAGATCTGTGCGATTTTCTTAGGAGCTGTTGACCAGGGAGGCCCCAGAGGTCTATAAAACAATAACAGTCTCTTGCCATTCTTCTTAGCTGCTCACCCGTGAAAGGACTCTGGCCAGTCTGAGCATGGTGAGCATGTGGCTCTGGCAGGCCTTGCCCTTCTCTCATTCCTTCTGCCTTGCTAGAAACCACTAGATTATATTCCTAAAGCTTGCCACCAAGGTCTATTCCCTTATTAGCCACTTCTTCCTTCTGAGACTGACTACCCAGGTGAAATACTATGTTCTGACCACTGCAATCATGCATGCATAGCCTTCACGGTTGGCTGCACTAGCTTGCACAAGACTGGACCTAAGAACAGCCAATCAGGGATGTGGGAGGGGATCATGAGGGCTTATTCCTTTATGGTAAATTATTGACCATTGCTAAAACTCTGGCAAGGAGGAAGTCTTATCTTCAAGTGCATAAGTACTGGGAAAGGCTTAGCTTCAATTGTCTGGCTCACCGGGCTGCACTGGATAGTTCCACACCCACGGTTACTCAGGCAGTCCTGGCTAAACCAAACAAAGCTACATGAATATGGGAAGGGATATGTAATGGAGAGGAGATTTGACAGCTGTGGGAGAGAGGTGAGGAAAGAAAAAATAATCAGAATGCACTACATACAGGTATAAAATCGTCAAAGAATGAATTCAATTAATAAAAACAGCTAACATTTGCCTAAAGGAAACCTGAATAAAAGAGGAAAATTCTTCTTCTACCACCATATGGAAAGTCCCAGAAGAAATTCCTAACCCTATTCCAGCCTCCAGAGTGTTAAGGAGACAACCGCTTGCCGGCATCTTAACTCAGAGAGTCAGCTTTTCTAAACACAGCTTCTTAGACTGGCCATGCCGACTCGGGCTTTCCCCGATAACAAGTTCTTTGTTCAAAAAGTCAGAAAAATGGATTAGCCCTCTGGGAACATGCAGATTTGGTTTCTTTAATCTTCTAATGGCTTTTTTTAAGAATGAGAAGAAAGCAAAACAAAACAAAATCCAGATTAATAGTTTAAGGAACTAGGGAACTAGCCAGGAAAATATAACAAAAGCAAATGTGGCTCTTCAAACCCAGGAGGGCTTTGCCCTGCTCCATCTAGAAAGAATTACCATGGGGACCTTGGTGCAGCTCTAGGACTTTGGGTCTCAGTTTACCCTGACTTTGCACACTGAACCCTCCTTGTTTTAAATTCCTTTATTAAGTTACTTTTCATAAGCAGATCGTCCTCTAATCAGAGCAATGAAGGGCAGCTGTCTCTCTGCGGGGGTGGAAACTGTGGTCCATGCACAGGGAGGGTGCTTGGGGCCTTACAGGGCAGAAAGGGGAACATGTGGGTGGAAGATTTGATCTGCAGGTCTGTCTACTGGCAGTCTCAAAGCTGGAACTACCAATGGGAGACTGGTGAAGGAGACATACCAGAGGCTCCCACCTGGATCCTGGATTAGGCTCAAACCAAACACCCATTTTCACAGATCCCTTTTTAAGCTGGGATGAAAAGTTGAAGTATCTGCTTTCTGACTCAGGCAGAAAAGCAGCAGCAAATGGCCTTGCAGGTGTCATTCTTAAGAGGAGAAGAAGGGGAGGTCTGTGTTGGAATGGACTCAGATGCCATGGTAAAGGAGACAGGGGACGAGGGAGAAGGGAAAGGGGACAGGAGCAAGGGGGCAGGGATATTTGTCCCACAGGGACAAAGGACTGCCTCTGGTCAGAGGGGAGACAGATGTGGCCCACAGGCAAATGGTAGTTTATAAAAGATGAAATGAAAAACCCTATGTTAGGAAGAGGTATTTAATTTTAATTGGGCATGTTAATTAGGTGAGCCAAAGGGGGCCTTTGATTGCTAGACTTTAATACTTCAATAGCTGGGCCTGAGTAGTCAGCCTCAGGAGGAGGAAGTGGTCAAATAAGGGAATAGACCTTGGTGGCTAGCTTTAGGGATGTCATGTAAGGGTTTTTAGCAAGGAAGAGGGGATGGGGCAGAAGGGTAAAGCCTGCCAGAGCCACAAGTTTGAGTGGGCCAATGTCCTTTCAGCTGGTATATTGATTTTCTCATTTGAAACTTCCAGACTCTAATAACCTCCTAAAGTTGTTATCAGGGAGTCATCTTCCCTGTCCAGAGTTTCTCAGCTCACCTGAGGTTGTCAGGTCATTTAACCCTTCATGTTAGACCCTGAGGGCATATAAAAAAAGGGAGGTTGTGTATGGGGGGGGGGCAGAAGGCGATGTATTTTTATTAAAGAGACAATGCTCAGGTTGGGTCTGGAGGAAACACATGACCTAGGAAGCGGGAATGGGCGAGCTTGTCATCTACTTGTCTTCTGTTCAGATCTAACCACTGTATGGCTGTTCTCCTTCCAGTTGAAATGTTCCCTCCTGGGGGAAGGTGGAAAGGTCATAAGACTCAGGAAGTAGAAGAAACAGACAAGGCCCAGGGAGTAAAAGAAACAGACAAGGCTCAGGAAGATCCTGAAAGTTGCAAAATCCAGAAGGACCCTCTCCAAAGTTATACGAGTAGCAGCAATTGCCAGGGTGATCCAACTGGCTGATTTCCCTGCGGGGACTCTGGAGATTTCAGCTTCTGTGAGCTGCACCCATGCTGGGGTGGTCTTTTGCGGGGGGGGGGGGGGGGGGGTTGGTATGCAATTGTCTTTGAATCATCCATGTTCCTGTTGGTAACTTCTCAGTAACACTCCTAAGGTAATCCCAATGCCTTTACCTGTTTGCTGAGTGAGACGCGGGTGGAAATGTTTCCTCGGCGTGTTGTCGGGGTCCTGTCTAGAGTGAACAGATGTTTGCTCACACTTTGCTAGGATACACACGACACGGTTGCATTGTGTCGTTCACACAGTCTCACAGGACTCGTTCCGCAGGTGAGAAGAGTTGAGGAGCAATGCTGGTGGGTTTCTTCCTGTTTCTGCTTCTGTGGTATCTCTAGAAGGAGATGTCGCCTCCCTGGCGTCAGCTTCAGTCCTTGCAATGTTTCAGCTCTCTCTTGGGACCTGGCTACCTGTGCTTGGCGTAGGTCCCTGTCTATCTTTCTTCCATCCCTTGGTGACAGTGGTTTCTTGATGCTGCTCGTTTCTGTCTCGTCACCATTCTCTCCTGGGCTGCGTGGCTCTTGCTTTTTGTTTCATTCTCCGTATTAAACTGCTTTCATTTCGAAGACCTGGAGGAGTTTTTCCTTTCTGATTATATTCCATTTAACATGATAATCTGCCCTATAAAATGGGGACAGAAAATACCCCTTTTTTTCCTCAATGGGCCAATGCAGGGAAAAATCAATTTTCCCAATTGGTGTCAATGTTATCATCACAAAGAGCCACAGAGGACACTCAATGCCATAGTCCCCACAATTAACCCGTCTTCATGCAGAACATTCCAGAATTTTCACTAAAACCAAAGCCCGAAGGTTAACCAACAGGCCAGTGTTTGTATAGGGTTGGAACTTGTGCATGTGCCTCTGATTTTGACATTGCTATTCAAACGGCCTGTTCTCTTCTTGGTCCCCAAAGTTGGCCAGGTCCTTCTGCTCTGAATCTTCTCAGATCTGTTCTGTTTCCTTCTGACTTTAAGTGAAAAAAAGCTAGAAAAGAAGAAAAAAAAAACAGATTTCACATTTCATATCTCATTTGGCTTCTAAGATAAGTCATAATCGAGCTGCTCTACACGGCTAGGCTGTAACTGTGGGCTTACTTCCCTGGATAAAGGTGTCTTCTCCAAGCCTCTTCCTCCTGGTGTGAGTATCCTGAGTGATGTGGAACTACCCCTTGTATACTGAGAATGTTTTATTGCCATTGATTAATACAGAAACTACTTTGGCCTATGGCAGGGCAAAATATAGGTAGGTGGAAAAACTAGGTGGATGCAGGGAGAAAGAAGGCCGAGTCAGGGAGATGCCATGTAACTGCTGAAGTAGAAAGACTAGTAGGAAATATGGCCAAACAGTGTTGTAATTAATATAGTTTCTGTGCGATTATTTGGGCCTGGGCAGCTGGGAAATCAATGCACAGTCTCCATTTGCACCTGAGAGCATTTGCAAGATGTCAACAAGATGAGGAGTAGCACCACTCACAGATGGGGCATGATTCGATGAGGGAGAAAGAAGGCCGGGACCCATCAATAAATGCCTTTAAACAACCGGTGACACCCATTGGTGATGGAGGAGTGTCTATGTGTTACTTTCATTGTTTAATTAGTAAAGAAACTGCTTGGCCCAATAGGACAGAAAATTAGGTAGGCGGAGTAAACAGAACAGAATGTGGGGTAGAAGGCGGTGAGGAGATGCTTCAGGCAGTCGCCATATGCAGTCGTCATGCTTCTCCTCTCTGAGATGGATGCAGGTTAAGATCTCTCCTGGTAAGCGATCCACCTCGTGGTGCTACACGGATTACTAAATATGGGTTAATCAAGATGTGAGTAAGAGGCTGAAATTAATGGGCCAGGCAGTATTTAAAAGAATATAGTTTCCGTGTAATTATTTTGGGTAAAGCTAGCCGGGTGGCGGGACACAGCCCACCGTTCCTTCTACACATTGGCATAAACTCTCTTCTAAGAATGTTTTAGGACACAGACTAAAAAAAAAAAAAAATCTGTGTGCCTACCCATTCCCTGGAGCCAAACCTCATTAAGAAAAGAACTTAGTTGTGTCCAAAAGTTCTCCGAAATGACAAATTAACTAAGCTTTTTATAAACGGTGGCTTTGGGGATGAGAAGGAACTGGGCTATTCCCAGTGAGCCTGCTCCATTGATGCAGGAAGCCTGCTGTCTTGCAAAGAGCCCTATATGGAGTGGTTAGAATGGCACAGGTCCCCATTAGGGAAGAAAAGAAAAGAATGTAGAGCTAGAACTGGAGTTGACCTGGTTTCTCACTGGCTAATTCTTTCATGGATTTGAGAGGAGCAGTACAAGGAATAGTTATTTATTTTAGGTTTTGTGTGCATGAGTATATGTGTCCATGTGTGTGTGTGTGTGTGTCCGTGTGTGTGTGTGTCCGTGTGTGTGTGTGTGCGCGTGTGGAGACAGGAGGTTGACATGAGGCGTTACTTGCTCCTCAATCACTTCTCCCCTAAATTTGGAGACATCATCTCTCACTGAACCCAGAGCCCACTCATTCAGCCGGGCTGTCCAGCCAGCTCTTGGGATTCTGTCTCTGCCTCAGCAACGCTGGAGTTACAAGTGTAGACCACTGTGCCTGGCTTTCACAGAAGCAGTGTGGGTTGAACTCAGGTCTTCATGTTTGCGCGGCAAGCGCTTCACTGACTCAGCCAGCGCCCCGGCCCTGCTTCAGGTTCCTCTCACCGCCACCGTGTCGTCACCGACATTGCTATCTGCAGCTCCACACCGATATCGGCCAGGACGGGTATCTTGTAAGGACAGCCAATGGAACATTTGTGATAGGACACAAGTCAGTCAACTAAATATCCACCGACCATCTGCTGGCTCTCTATGAGTCGCTAACCCACTAGTTCCCAGCATCGCTGTACGTTAGAAGTACTGGGCATGCTTGAAATGCAGCAGTGTCTGGGCCTCACATCAGAGCAATTATTTAGGGTGTTTTAGTTCAGCTTTCTATTGCTGTGAAGAGACACCATGGTCACAGCAACTCTTCAAAAGGAAAATATTTAATTGTGGAGTGTTATTGGTTTTTCTTTTACTCTAGCCCCATATTGGAATGCCAAAATGTTGCTTTTGACTCCTTTACTCTTTTTGGGGGGCCCACAACCCAGCTCACAAATAAATCACAAATGGAGGCTTATTCTTAGTTATGAATGCCCATAAACAAGTTGAGCTTGTTTCTTACCAGCTTTTCTTAACTTAAATTAGCCCATCTACCTTTTGTCCCTGGATCCTTTTCTTTTCTTACTTCTGTATGTCTTATTTTCCTTTTTACTCCCTAGCTGGCTGGGTAACTGTGTGGCTGTGTGGCTTGTGGCTGGATGGCTGTGTGGCTGGATGGCTGTGTGGCTATGTGGTTGTGTGGTTGTGTGGTTGTGTAGTTGTGTGGCTGGCCCCTGAAGTCCTCTTCTCCCTGTTCTATTGCTGCTTTCTCCTTCTCTCTTCCAGATTTCTCCTTCTATTTAAACCCTCTGCTTGCCAGCCCCACCTGTCCTTGCTCCTGCCTTACTATTGACCATTCAGCTCTTTATTAGGACCATCAGGTGTTTTAGACAGGCAAAGAATCACAGCTTCACAGAGTTAATCAAATGCAGCCTAAAATAATAAGAAGTCACATACCTTAACATAATATTTCTCAACAGTGGTGACTTGCTTACAGTTCAGAGGTTTGGTCCATTATCACTATGGCAGGGAGCATGGCAACCTACAGGCAGACGTGGTGCTGGGGTAGGAGCTGAGAGTTCTGTATCTTGACTCACAGCAATAGGAAGTGGTCTGTCTCAGCAGGTATGGTTTGAGCATATAGGAGACTTCAAATCCTACCTCCACAGTGACACACTTCCTCCAACAAGGCCACACCTACTCCAACAAAGCCACTTCCTAATAACGCCATGTCCATTGAGGGGTCACTTTTCTTTCAAACCACCACAGGGGCCTGACAGAGAGTAATTAGCAATTAGTGTTATTTTTAGTATTATAAAGCACAGAACATATTTAGCAAGTTGGAAGTTAGGTATGACTTGCGTTTTAGATATATCATGCTTACAAGACACCTTGGATGAAGTGTCTGACAGGATAACGTTGTGGTGCCTCATACCTGTAATCCTCACACAGGACTCAAAGGCAGGAGGATTGCTATGAGTCTGAAGCTATGCCCAGTAAGCTCCATGCCAGTCTGGACCATGGAGCAGCACTTGTCTGAATAATCAATCAATCAGTAATCAATCAAACAACCAACCATGTAGAACTAGGCAGATGGGTGAGCAGTTCAAGGCATTTGATTCCTGGATCCCACAACTGAAGTAAGAACTGACTTTAGAAAATTGTTCTCTGACTTCCTTACTTATGCACTGCGGCATGCCCACATTTGGACTCATATGTGATGGAGGACTCCCATTGGCTAATAAAGAAACTGCCTGGCCCATTTGATTGGCCAAACTTTAGGTGGGAGGAGTAGACAGAACAGGAAAAAGGAAGTGAGGTAGATGGCTCAAAAAATTGCCCCGCCTCTCCTCTCTGGGCCAGACTGCTGTGCCTCTCCTCAGGGAGACAGATGCGATGAAGCCGTGCCTCTCCTCAGGGAGACAGATGCGATGAAGCCAGCCGCCAGGTCAGACATGCTGAATCTTTCCCGGTAAGACACCACTCATGGTGCTACACAGATTATTAGAAATGGGTTAAAGCAAGATGTGAGAATTAGACAATAAGAGGCTAGAAATAATGGGCCAGGCAGTGTTTAAAAGAATACAGTTTGTGTGTTGTTATTTCTGGGCATAAGCTAGCCGGTGGCCGGGAGCCGGGCAGTGGGAAGCCGGCCCACAGCTCTCACTACACACATGCACACATGCACACATCACACACACACACACACACACATACACAGAGGCACGCACACACCCACCCACTCACTTACTCACATATGCACATATGCACATACACGCACACATATGCAATGAAAATTGAAAAGCAATATACTAGCAATAGCAAATGTGGCCTGGCACAGAGCTAAGACTCTAAACAAATAAATAAAGACCCAAGAATTATCTGCCCTAGCGGAAATGGCAGAAACTTTGGGAGGTGTGTGAGATTGGCAGGATAAGAAGCAAACAGGTTCAAGAATGGGTTTGGGTTCATTTTGTTTTGTTTTGTGGGTGGTGAATCAGGTAGCACTCTGCTTACAAATGGCTGAACATCAAATCAACTGCTCAAAAAGAAGTGGAAAGAAGTCCGGGTTTGCTGGTGCACACATCTTTCGTCCTAGCACTCAGGAAGCAGGGCAGGCAGAGCTCTATGAGTTTGAGGCCAGCCTGGTCTACATAGTGAGCTCCAGGCCAGTCAGCACTGTATAATAAGACCCTATATCAAAAAGGATAAAAAAGGGGGGGGGGGAATAAAGATTTTGAACTGGGATAACCAAGGACATGGGATAGGGTGTAGCCTCACATGTGGTCACACAGCTGAGTCCAGCTGCTTGAAAGATGTCATGGATGACAGGAAGCGCCATCCTCCTGTGCACCATGGCTGTGGTGGCCCGAAGCTTCTTTCTATTCACTTAGAAATCAAAGCAGAAAAAGTATGTGTCTTTCCAGCAGGCCAGATCTTTCCCTCCCAGAATCTACTTCCTATATGTACATACATACATACGCGCACACACACACACACACACACACACACACACGCACGCCCACATACACACATGCACGTACATGCACACGCGTGCACACACACATGCACACACACACACACACACACACACACACACACAGCCGTGTCCACATAAGTGCTGTTTTGGGCTATTTGAGTTACAGCCACAGAGCTATAGTTATAGTGACCATATGGCTTGCACAGACTACAATATTTACTATCTAGGCCTTTACAGAGAAAGTCTGCCAACGTCCGCACTAGGAATTAAGTTCCAAAGAGCAGGGCTCTTCATCTATAAGCTTCAAGCTATACCTGGGGCTGTAGGCCCTTCGGGTGGGAGAAGGGGACACAGAAACCTTAGCTTGAGGATTTTCTAATGGTTTTCCCTCTAAGCAGTGATCTTCTGTTTTTTCTAAATGCAGACCAATTCTTCTCACATAGGGTGGGACTCTTTAACTGTTATACCACAAAGAGCAGAAGGACGTGGGGTATACATTCTTACCCCAGTCAACCAACACTTACAGAGACAGAAAGCCAAGCCCTGTTACAGATGGAGCACACAGCCACCATTAGACACACAGAAAAAGGGAGGAGGTGGGAATCGCCAGTTGGGAAATCCTAACCTAAAATAAAAACCTTAGGCACCTAAGAGCTGGTGGTCTCTCCAGCCCTGGGAGCCCTTCTGTCTGGAGAAGTCTGAAACACTTGCCAATAAGCCCGTGCCTTTACTTTTCTGCTTTCCTGTCTAATTTTTTAACTGACAGAATAAAGAGTCCATGTGCAAGCTGACGCTGAGCCCTTAGTGCCTGGCAAGTGGAAGGTCTCTACTGAGTGCTTCTGCAATGAATGAAGGTAGCAGCTGTGGCCTCTAGTTTGTTGTAAAGACTAGATGCCAGGATGAACCATTGACAGATTAACTTCCGAGACTCATGGAAAAGCAGAAGAGGGACTCCAGAAGGCTCACATCTCAGAAAGGGACAGCTACAGCCAGAGGCCTGAGAAGAGGGTTTGGGATCTGGATGTTGAGGCAACATTACTGAGCTTCCCAAATTCAGGGAAGGGCATGGTGTGGGAACAGCTGAAGGGTGCCCACTTTGTCTGGGGAGAGGCAAAGGCCCTGCAATCAGAAGTCCAGCTGGAAGGGGTAGTTCTTTCTTACATCCAGATTAGCAAACAAGGGAAGGGGGGCAGGCTGAGACCAGGGGAGGCTCAACGTTTATAAAAGCCTGAGCCCATTGGGTGCTTTGCCTAGAAGCTGGGTCCTGAGGGTTTATCTAGTTCATTCTGGCATCCACCGTTCAAGTGACTGAGAAGCATCAAGCTCCAGTATCATACATCACTGGAAGGACCCACTGCTCCTTTATGGGCCTCTTCACATCTCTCTCCCAGGTCCCAAACCTTGGACTTTCCTCGGTGGGCGACCATCTTCCTCTGCGATGAGCCCAGGGGAGCTTTCCTGTTTCCTGGGTGACAATTAAGGCAGGGTGGAAAGGCAGAGTCTTCCTCTGCCAACTTTATCAGAGTGTATTAAGTGATGCCAAATTCACCTAGTTTACTTTGAGCCGTGTCTGAGTCAGCTGAAACATTTGCAGAGCCACTTAGAGGCCGTCCTTCTTCCATGAGGAGAGGATATGTGCACGCCTAATCTGAAGTGTACTAAAGGGCCATGGATTCAAAGTCCCACCAAAACTCACATTGAAACTTAATCATTGTAAGGAATTAATGTATCTGATGTGTAGTGATACATGCCTGAAATCCTAGCACTAAGGAGACTGAGACAGGAGGATTACAATTTTGATGGCAGCCTGGACTATACAACGGCCTGATATCTTAAAATGGAGAGGGGTGGTCACTATGACCTTTAAGAGGTGGGTGGATTGTGAGGGCTCTGTCCTCATGAATGGAAGGACAGGAGGGGGGGGTAAGGAATTATCTTACAGTGGATCTGTTATACAGCTAGTTTGAGTCTCTCTCTTGTGTACACCTCTCTTGCCATGTATTAGTTTAACGTCAACACAACACAAGCTAGAATCACTTTGGAAGAGGGAAACTCAGTTGAGAAAATGCCCCCTTCAGATTGGTTCTTTCTTGATCGTTGATTGATGTGGGGGGGGGGCTGGCTCTCCTTTAAGAGAGCAGGCTGAGCAAGTCTAGAGAGCAAGTCAGTGAGCAGCGCTTCTCCACTGGCCTCTGCATCCGTTCCTGCCTCCAGGTGCCTGCCTTTTGACTTCCTTGGAGGATGGGCTGTGATGGAGAGGCAGAAGCGAAACTCTTTCTTCCCCAGGTTACTTATGTGACGATCTTAATCACAGCAGTACAGTCCTAATGCTGACACCTTGGAATTGCTGTCTGCTGTCTCAGAGAGTTCTAAGCAGTGAGAACCCCCAACCCCTCCTGGACACAGGCCTTCAACTTGTGCTTACAGACTCAAGAACTGTGAGAAAGAATGTATTTCCTTTCTGGAATTTCCTACTCTTAGGTATTTTGCTATAGCGATGGAACATGGGTTAAGGCAGGTTAGCGAGGGAGACGCCAGGCTGGCTTCAGCATACAGGGGTGTTTACCAGTCCATTTCCTCCCCAACCAGCGGGAAGACTGGTGCTTCTGACTGCTCCCTGAGTGTTTGGGGAGACTCACGGATGGACTTGGCAAAGGGGACTCTGTCCTCGTTTGCTTTTTCTTGCTGCGATAGAACACTGACCAAAACAGCTTGGGAAGGAAAGGGTTTATTTCAGGGTACGCCTTTCTTTAAGAGCCCTTCCTTCATCTAGAGAAGCCAGGCCAGGAGGTCAAGACAGGAACTTGGAGGGAGTAGCCGAGCAGAGAGCCTGAAGGCACGCCACTTACGGCATCGCTCCCAGCCTTCCTTCCACTTAGCTTCCCTTCATACACAGTCTAGGCTCACCAGCCTAGGGATGGCACCACAGTGTGCTGGCCCTCCCACACCACCCATCAAGACAACGCTCCACAGACATGCCCATAGACAATCCTTCAATTAAGATTCCCTCTCCCCAGGTGACTCTAGTTCGTGTCAAGTTGACAGCTGAAGCTAACTGAGAGCCTTCCTGTCAGGGAATCAGGCCCAGCGTCCACTCAGGGTCGAGAATAACATCCTTTGGCATGCTGTTTCCAGTAAGCTTTGGCGGCTAAGATTTCTCTAGGAAAAGTTCCTTCAGCTGTCATACAGTCGATGATACTGAGGTTTTAAGTCACTCCCTAGGAAGAGAAAATTCAGCTGCCTGATCAAGGATGCTGTCATGTTTGTTTTACTTTGGCTGCTGGCAGCTATTTGTGAGAGCATGGAGAATCAGAGGCATAAACCTGGTGCCCACCCTCCTCTATCTGGCAGCCGACTGTTGTGGAAATCACTCAACTCAGGGCCCCGCTGCAGCTCCTACCTAGGGGACCAATGGCTTTGAGACTATGATTCTCTGTTTTACTTACACCTACTCAATATCCCCACCCCGGGGAAACCTGGGAAACCTGACATCTCCCGAATCCTGCAATGCTGCAATGCTTGCTTATGGAAGGAGACCTCGCAGTCTCTTGGGGTCCTTTGCTGTCCTGTGTGTTCCCGATTGCTGCCACTAGGGGCTGCTGTGGTCAGGGTATAGAGCCCAAAGCAGAGGTGTTTACAAAGAGGAGAAGACAGAAGGACAAAGCTAAGATCATTTCATGTCTAATCCTGTGATTTAGGATTTGGGTAATGTACTTGACCCCTGCCCTCATTTGGCAAGTCCACGGCTCCGTTCTGCCACAGCGGCTCTATCAGAAGATCTCCCCTGTCTGCCCTGCAGGTCGTGGGTTGACAGGTACAGGCAACTTTGTGTGGCTGTTGCAAGCTGTTCTCCGTGCTTCCGTCTCCATCCAAGACCCAGGGAGAAAGAGCTCTTCCTTCGGGGCGGCTGATTCAGATGGAAAACTGATTCCCAGTGATGAGCATTGGGCAGCAAGCGTGGGAGAGAATAAACGGGAGTGAGAAGGCTAGGTGTAGACAGCATGTTTCGGTTCTGTAATTCCCTGCTAGACTAAGATTAAGATAGGGCGCTTGTTCAACCTACCCGAGCATTTATTTAGCGCCTATTGTGTGCAGGTTGTGCTATTCAAGTTCAGCAGTACTCTGTAAGATCTCTTTGGGAAAGCAAGGTTGGACGTTTGGATGGAGGACTACGGAAGAGGGGAGCTGGCGAAGCAAGAGACGCTAGTACATTGCAGCTATTTAATGCACCCCGAAATAGAAACTGGACGAGGGCAATGGTGGATTCAGAGGGTGAGGTGCGGTGCTTTCTTTATTTCCCATGGCTTAAAGACGCGAAAGTGGAAAATGGATCCCTGCCGAAGTCTGATTTCCCCGCGTTGCTGAAAGGCTACAGTGGCCTTTGTTATTTTTGTCATTCTCATCTCGGGCAGTGTTTGCTTAGGGAGAGCAATTGACCACAAAGGACATGCATTAGTGCTTATCAAGTTAGCCCTTTGCAATCTGCAGAAAAGAAAAGGCCAGCAAAACAAAACAACAAAACAAAAATTACGTTGACTAGTTGAAAATAGACCCAAAAGGAACAGTATTAACCACAGGAGCCCTGTGCCAGAGACTTCAGTATGGACTTGGGCACTTTGGCAGTTTAGCCCTTCAGGGTTCTGCAGGTGGGTTTGTAATTTTCGTGAGGTGAAATCCAGCAGGATCTCTCCCTACACTGTCTGTGGTTCTCCCCTGGAAGCAGTAAACTGTACAGGGGAAGAAAAATAAGTTGGATCCGGTCCCTAGGTCCTTGTGCAGCCAGAAAGCCTTTGTCATCTGTTTTAGACCCCCAGGATTTCAGGACACAGAGCCAGTCAGAACCTGTGTTGTGAGGGATGAACAGTCTGGGAAAACCTTTTGGTCCTCTTATGCCCAAGTATATGGAAGTTTCTCCTTTTCTACTCTCCAAACCTCTCTATTGGCACAGGGGACATCAGGGCAAGCAGATGCAAGGGGCTGGACCACTATTTAGCTCATAGGAGATGCTCAGCTAATGCAGTGCCCCCTCCCCTCATTCCTGTGAACAGGTGTCCATCCTTGTAA
Organism: Arvicola amphibius; assembly: GCF_903992535.2. Lineage (NCBI taxonomy): Eukaryota > Metazoa > Chordata > Mammalia > Rodentia > Cricetidae > Arvicola > Arvicola amphibius. Next base: position 13,000,429 of record NC_052061.1, read on the forward strand.
ACAGTCATCCCCGCTATCCCGAGCTTCTGACCCAGAGCTCTGGTCTCTGGTGAGGAAGGGCTACATCCTGTCTCAGAGCTGCGGCCCAAGGTTAGGAAAGGATAGTGTGCTCAGCTTCTAATAGGCCTGGAAGAAATGAAGTATTCCAAAGAGACACTTGTGTTTTTAACTTGGCTGTCTGACTACTGAAAAAATGGATGCTCACCCCTCCCCCCCCATGGGTATTTCCGTGGAATCTCATACTAGGAGAAGGAAAAGGTGCCAGCTAGAGGGGGAACTCATCTCCCAGAAAGAGATTTCATATACTTCTAAAACCTTGCCAGACCACCTCATAAAATGAGACTGAAGCCTAGGCAAGGATGGGCCAGTGGTGGGTGGGACTGTTAGGAGCTGCAGACCCTCAGACCCTGAACTTTCTATGATCCCTTTCCTGCCCGAGTAAACAACTTGTTTTTCTATGCTTGCAGTGGCTCTGAGCAGGAAAACCTCATGAGTTTCTGATAACAAGGAAGTGGTTTCTGGTGGGCTTGCAGTGGTAGAAAATCCTGAGAGCTAGGGTGTGTCCACTAGTCAAGGAAAGCACTATATAAGCTGCCTGGGAACATAATAAAATTGGCATTGTTTCTTCAAGAGTCACCCGTGTCTCTGTGTGTTCTTTACTCCCCAGACCCTTGCCCGACCATGGTTCCAGGTCGTACAGGCACCACATGGGACCACACCTTGACAGGATTGCATAGGTGTGCACATTCTTGACCTTCTGTTTCAACTTTAATCTCACTTCAGGATCCCAGGAGACAGACTTGAGGGGCTCGCTGGATCTCTTTGTTCTCCTTCCCAATGTGGCCACATTGAATAAATCTCTTTTTATGCTTTCTATTATTAATTTGATTCTTTTAATTGTCTTGTAGAGGATGAGTAACTTGACTTGGCTTGGGGCATGAGTTGTGACCCTCAAGTTTGATATCTGGCTCTCTTGGAGCCAGAGTGCAATTTCCTTGGGTTCTCCGGGGATGCAACCGGGGTGAGTGTGAAACTGGAAACTCCAGGAAACAGGCTGCATGGAGAACTGGCAGATGGAAGACTGAATTGTGCTGAGAACCATGGTGGGGCTCGAAGTGTTGTGAATTCTGCATGAGTCATGTATTTTCTGCTTGAAAGCATCCAAGATTTTAAATGCATCGAATTGAGCAAGTTTGTTGTGGAGTGCGCACACACACACACACACACACACACACACACACACATACACACACATACACACTGAGGTCTTCCGGTGGATCCCAGCCACCAGGGATGCTTCTCTTCTGAAATGCATGAAATCAGATGCATACTTCCTCTCCCACCACAGAGATCTCCGGATTTACGTAAATATGAGCTGAATGTGTGGGTCTGGAAATCACTCCCTGCCAGACTTCTCAGTTTTGTCTTTCCGTGCGTGTGGAAGGCTCAGCTGGTCTATGGAAGTGACCCAAAGTGACTATGGGCCCCACCCTCTCCAAGAATTTTTCTCATAAAACACCTTGCCTAAGAGGTGCCCATGAACAATAAGTACCCCCTGGGAAGCCACAAACAGCACAGATCTTGTGCTGTGACTTGAATGTCTTGTCCCCCAAAGAAGAAGTGGGAAGCCTAGTCCCCAATACAGCAGACTTGGGAGATAGGCCCCGTGTGGTGTGATTCGGCCACAGCAGCCTGACCCTCATGAGTGGATTGATACTGATCACAGAAGAGCTTGGGCTTGGAACTGGATTGTGTATGTTCTCCTGCCCACGGGATGCCTTCTGCTGCTTTACAGGGTAGCTAGAATGTCCTCACCAGATATAGCCTCTCAACCTTGGACTTCCTGAGTTCCAGAATTGTGAGAAATGTAATTACCTCTTTATTTTTATAGATTACCCAGTCTGTGGTGTTTTGTTATAGCAACACACAATGGATCAAAGCCTCAAAAGGACTGGAATCTGCCTCTTATTCAGGTCTCCGTGGAATGAAAACCATCTGGGTGTGGTGGCACTGGCCTAAAACCCCTACACTCAAGAGCCTGAGGCAGGGAAGCCTTGACTAGATGGAAAAACTGTGTCTCAATAAAATAAAATAAATCAAGAGGCATTGTTCTTTGTTCTTACAGTTGCGTCCCCAAAAAGCCAGCCCGAGATTTTGCAGCATCATAGCTGATAGCAAGGCTCTGAAGCCGTGTGCAGTGGGAAGCAAGACCCTGGACTCTAAGCACAGTGATTAATTCATTCTCACCACAAATGTTTATGGTGTACCCACTCTACCTGTGGGTGAAGATGCCGTTCTGTGTCCCCCTCACCACCTTCTCCAAGCTGCCAGGAATGCAGACAGTTCTCAAAATGCCGTGACTTTCAGACCCCTTCATCTTGTCTTTAGCTAATTCAAGTTGTCAGGACAATGCTCTCAGTGCTGACTCACGCCGAACGGATTTCTTGGACATTTCTTAAAAGCAGAATGTCTATTTCTAAAGCAATCTCACAAACTACGAGTTTAGGGGATGCTTGCGTCTGTTTCGGATGTAATTGCCCAGGAGTCTCTAGTCTTGACTCTGGACTAGCTAGCTGGTGGCAAGGCAGCAGGCAGTTTCTTTCATTTCCTAGATGCCTTCAGCGTGAGATGAGGCCATCGGCATACATGAGTAAGAGCCCTCAGGTTCCACAATTTATCGGATGCTACTGGAGGAAGAAGAGACACCGCCACCTCCCTTCCCTGGCCCCTCCCACCTCCCTGTCAGCTGTGGTTGTTAGCTCCCGAGCAGAGTTCATCCCAGCATCAACCAGAGCTGCCGCTGCTCTGTTTTGCTCCCCTGCCGTAACCCTGTCCACGGCGTCTTTCTCGACTCTGTTTCTGCAAGGAAATTCTTCTTAAAAGGAGAGAATGAATGAAGTAAAATAAACCTCTGTTTTCTGCCAGATGCACCCCTTTAACGCCAGCGTCCACACCAGGCAACTGTTTTCCTTTCCCCTTAGAACGAGTGAGGAAGCAGAGAAAAAGAAGGTAGCTCCGCTTCACCCCCAGCATGAGTCAGACTCTCAGCAGAAAGTAAACTGTAAGTCTGTGATTTCCAGAAGCCAAGCGCCAGGCTTGCTCCCAGGAGTGCTCTGCCAGGGAACGCATAGCCCAGGGATGGATGCCTGCGCCCACGCAGAGGTCAGCTGCAGTCTTGATGCCCGGCCATTGCCCAGACAAGCTCTTTTAAGCATTACTTTGCCACAATGGACAGGAGAGGTTCTCTGGACCTTCCTCTTTAGTCTTGTGCCTCCCCTCTCCCCCCCAGGCAACTGCAGTTGATGTAGCTTTAGACCAGACGCCCCTGGTGATGGGAACTCTTTGACCTCATCACTTTCTCAGCCTGGTCCTACCGCTTTAACAGAACCCCACAAACTGGGTAATTCATAAAGAATTGGACTGCATCTCTCACAGCTCTGGCAGATGGCAAACCCAAGACAATAGCGCTTGCAAATTAGGTGTCTGGAGAGGGTTCACTCTGTTTCCAAGATGGTATCTTTCTATGTGTGTCCTTCAAGGGGGAGAGAAGCCATGTCCTCAGGTAGCGGAAGGAGTGAAGGGTCAGGCAGCTTTCCATTCATGAGGATGGGGCCCTCCCAGCCTAATTATCTCCCAAAGGCCTGTATCTTAATGCCAACACCTGGAGTTTTAGAGGGATGAGTACATGTGAGTTGTAGTAGCCATAAGGCCACCAAGAGGGCTTGGGCTTTTCCCTGTGATTTAGTCATGAGTGTTGAGCAACCGGGGATCAGGATTTGCTCCCCTGTAGCTGCATGGCCCAAGGTGAGCAAGAGGCTAACGGCTTTGCACAGGCTGGAAATCCTTCCAAGCGTGCCTCAGTCAGGGCTCCCAGTGCATGCTGCAAAAATCACCTCTGGCCTCTATACAAATGGAGGGGCCTGAGCAAGGTGGAAGAGTGGGGAGCTATTCTGTTTCTCACGTGTGCCAGTGTCACCTCTGTTATTGCCACAATGAATGGCTGCCAACCTTTTTGCCCCTTTGTCAACACCCAAAGTCTAGAAACAAAGTCCCCATTCCAGGTTACCTGGTGCCTTCTCTATAGCAAATGGTGATCATTTAGCTTTATTTTGCAGTGAGACGGCCTGGCCGGAGCGGAGAGTCAGAAGGCAGCTTCCTAACAGTGGGTACCAGGTCGCTTAAGATGATGGATGCCCACCTGCTACATGACCCCAGCTTCCACCTTGCAAAGAGCAACAAGAGAAGAGATGTCTGAGCTTTCCCTGTTTGTCTGTCTTCTTTGTCTTTTCTGGTGTTGACTTTTGGATGTGCCAGAGGCAGCACCTCATAGACAAGGCTGCAGGAGCACCCACCAGCAACCCGCCATCTCCAGGCTCCTCTGTGGAGTGCAGCTGGTGCTGCCAGCTCCTCCCGGTGGCTGGGAGGAGTGGGTGAGGGATGGTGGGAGGGTTCCTGAAGGGCGGAGCACAGTCCTCCTGTGACTGAGGGAGATTAAGCTGCTCTGAACGGGCCAGCTGTGCCTCCGCAGCTGCCATCCTTTCTTCCTTGTTCACTGTCCCTTTTCAGGAATTCTTGCTCTGGTTTGTTTGTTCAGTTGGTTTTTGCCAGATTTGTTCCCTGGAGGGTCTGGCTTCAGGCAGCAATGCTTCACCCTAGTATCCTGTCAGGCCAGTGTTTGCTCACATCCTGACCTCTGATTTTCACCTGAGCCGTTGTCCTCCAGATATCAAGTGTGGCTCATCTGAGAGCTGGAAAAAAGTGTGGGGCCAGACCTTTGCAGGGCAGCCTTTCTATGGCACTCAGTAAGAGCCAAAAGAACTTTCCCTTTTAGGAGGGCCCCTCCTTCTTGTCCTTCCCACTCCCCCTCCTTCCTCTCCTTCCTCTTCCCACCCTTCTCCTCTTCAACTATTCTCTGCACCCGCCACCCACGCAGTATAGAGCACTACTGTCCAACATGCTGGGGATGATGCGAGATGCTGTCAGCATCTCTGCTCTCTGCTCTCTGCTTTCAGAGTGTGGCTGTAACACACCTCCCCACACTATGGTTATCCAACAAGATGTCACTCAGTTATAGCTACAGCAACAAGATTCTGGATAAGGAAATATGTCATCAAAACAATACTCCCAAGTCCCCTTGAAGAGAAGACCCAGCCCCAAAGCTCTACAAAGCAAGGGAGAATTCAAAATATGAGCAGGCAGAACAGTCATGAGGAATGGCAAATTATGTGTTTTCATCGAGCCATCTTGATATAAACAAGAACTAGGCAGGAATCTCAGAGCCATTTTGATTTGCATTTTCTTGATGGCTAAGGATGTTGAACATCTCCTTAAGTGTTTCTAGGCCATCTGAGATTCTTCTGTTGAGAATTCCCTGTTTAGATCTGTACCACATTTTTTTTTAAACTGGATTATTTGATTTGTTGATATCTAACTTCTTGAGTTCTTTATATATTTTGAAAATCAACCCTCTGTTGGATGTGGGATTGGTGAAGATCTTTTCCCATTATGTAGGCTGCCATTTCGTCCCACTGATGGTGTCCTTTGCCTTACAAAACCTTTTCAATTTCATGAGGTCCCATTTATTAATTTCCAATCTTAGTGCCTGTGTTATTGTTCTGTTCAGGAAGCTGTCTCCTGTGCCAGTGCATTCGAGATTATTCCCCACTTTCTTTTCTATCAGGTTCAGTGTATCTGGATTTATGTTGAGATCTTTGATCCATTTGGGTTCGAGTTTGCACAGGGTGATAAATATGAATTGATTTGCCATTCTTCTACATGTTGTCATCCAGTTAGACCAGTATCATTTGTTGAAGATGCTTTCTCTTTTCCATTGCATAATTTTGGCTTCTTTGTTGAAAATCAGGTGTCCATAAAAATGTAATTTCTGTCTGGGTCTTTGATTCAATTCTATTGATCCATCTGTCTGTTTTTATGCAATACCATGTGATTTTTATTACTATAGCTTTGTAGTACAACTTGAAAAAGATGATGATATAGTTGAAGTTGTTTTATTGTACAGGACTATTTTAGCTCTCCTGGACATTTTGTCTTTTCATATGAAGTCGAGTATTTGTTAAAGGTCTGTAAAGAATTGTATTGGGATTTTAATAGGAAATCTTGCACTGAATCTGCAGATTGTTTTTTGGTAAGATGGCTGTTTTTATTGTTAATTTTACTGACCCATGAGCATGGGAGATCTTTCCGTCTTCTGATATCTTCTCCAATTTCTTTCTTCAAAGACTTGAAGTTCTTATTATACTATAAGTGTTATATATAAGTGTCATTCACTTGATTAGTTAGTTACACTAAGATATATTAATTGAGGCTATTGCAAAGGGTGTTGATTATGTGATTTCTTTCTCAGCATGTTTGTTATTTGTATACAGGAGGGCTACTCATTTTCTTGAGTTAATTTTGTATCCAGTCACTTGACTAAATATATTTACCATCTGTAGGACTTTCCTGGTAAGAGTTTTTTGGGGTCCCTTACGTTTGCTATCATATCATCTGTGAATAATCATACTTTGACTCGTTTCTTTCTAATTTGTATCCCCTTGATTTTCTTTGTCTTATTGTTCTAACTAGAACTTCAAGTACTATACTGACTAGATACTCACAGAGTGAACAGTCTTGTCTTGTTCCTGATTGTAGTGGAATTACTTTGTGTTTCTCTTCATTTAATTTGATGTTGGCAATCAGCTTGGTGCATATTGCGTTTTATTATGTTCAGATATATACATTGTATTCCTGATCTCTCCGAGAATTTTATGATGAAGGAGTGTTGGATTTTGTCAAAGGCTTTTTCAGCACCTAATGTGATGCTCATGAGGCGTTTTGTTCTTTCAGTTCGTTTATATGGTGAATTACATTGACAGATTTTTCATATGTTGAACCATCCTTGCATCTCTGGGATGAAGCTTCTTGCTTTTCTCCAGTGTATATTTTTGGATTCTTTGACAAAAATCAATTGTCTGTAGGTGTCTGGACTTATGTTTGGGTCTTCAGTTTAATTCCTTTGATCAGCACGTCTGTTTGGATGTCAGTACCATGCTGTGTTTTTTGTAAATTACTGTAGTGCTGTAATACAACTTGAAATTAGGGATAGTGATACTGCCAGCACTTCTTGTATTATTCAGGTAGACATATATTATATTATATTTATTATAGATATGTTGCTATCCTAGAGTTTTTGTGTTTCTCTATGAAGTTGAGAATTATTTTTCAATTTCTTTGAAGAATAATGTTGTAATTTGGTGGGGATTGCACTGAATCTGTAGATTGCTTTTGGTAGGATGGCCATTTTCACAGTATTAATTCTATTAATCCAGCAGCATGGACAATCTTTCAATCTTCTAGAGACATCATTTTCTTTCTTCTATTTCTTAAGGTTCTTATTATACAAGTCTTTCACTTGCTGGGTTAGGGTTACCCCAAGATTTTTTTTTTTAATGTTACTGTGAAAGATACTGCTTCTCTGATTTCTATCTCAGTCTGTTGATCATTTGTATATAAGAAGGCTACTAACTTTTGTGTATTAATCTTATAATGCATCTTGCTACTACTGAAAGTGTTTTTCAGCTGTAGAAATTTCCTGGTGGAGTTCTTAAGGTCTTTCATGTATAAAATCATATCGTCTACAAATAATGACACTTCAGCCTTCCTTCTTTCCTATTTGTATCCCCTTCATCTTCTTCGGTTGTTTTATTGCTCTATCTAAGACTTGAAGTACTATATTAAATAGATAAGGAAAGAGTGGGCAACCCTGTCTTATTTCTGATTTTAGTGGAAATGCTTTGAGTTTCTCTCTGTTTAGGCTGATGTTGATGATGTGGGTTTGCTATAAATTGCCTTTATCATGCTGAAGTATGTCTCTTTTATTTCTAGTCTCTTCAGGACTTTTATCCTTAAGGGATGGTGGATTTTGTCAAACTTCTTTTCAGCATTAATAAGAAAACCGTGTAGTTTATGTCTTTCAGTCTGTTTATGTAGTGGATTGTGTTTATTGATTTACACATATTAAGCCATTCCTACATCTCCAGGAAGAAGCCAACTTGATCATGGTAGATAATCTTTTTGCTGTGTTTTTCATTCAGTTTACATGTGCTTCATTAAGATTGTTTTGCATCTATGTTTATAGGTGATAATGGTCTATAATCTTCCTTTTTGTTGGGTATTTTTGTAGTGTAGGTATCAGGGTAATTGTGGCCTTATATAAAAAATTAGGCAATGTTCCTTCAGTTTCTGTTATTCAGAGTAATTTGAGAAGTATTGGTATTAAATTTTCCTTGAAGCTCTGGTAGATGTCTGGACTGAATCCAATTGGGTTTGGACATTTTTTGTTGAGCAACTTTTAATTACTAATTCTATTTTGCTGGGGGTTGTTGGTCTGTTTATATTTCTTATTTGATTTAACTCTGGTGGGTCATATATATCATGAAATTCATCCATTTCATTTATGTTTTATAGTTTGATGGAGTACTGATATTTTTTATTGTTTTTAATTGAGTTATATATTTTTCTCTGCTCCCCTCCCTTCCACCTCCTCATCTCTCCCATGATCCCCATGCTCCCAATTTATTCAGAGGATCCTGTCTTTTTCTACTTCCCACGTAGATTAGATCCATGTATGTCTCTTTTGGGGTCCTCTTTATTGTCTAGGTTCTCTGGGATTGAGAATGTAGGCTGGTTTTCTTTGCTTTATGTCTAAAAGCCACTTACGAGTGAGTACATATTATATTTGTCTTTCTGGGTCTGGGTTACCTAAGTCAATATGGTGTTTTCTAGATCCTTCCATTTGCCTGCAAATTTCAAGATGTCATTATTCTCCCCAACCCCCACTGTACCAGGCCCAGTCCCACAGAGGTCACTGGCTCAGGCCTGTTCCTGCGGGGATCACTGGAGTACTGATTTTGAAAATATGTCCTTATGATTCTCTGGATTTCCTCAGTATCCACTGTTATGCCCCTCTATTCATTACTAATTTTGTTAATTTGGATCTTCTCTATCTTTTAGTTAATTTCACTAAGGATTTGTCAATCTTGGATATTTTCTCAATATCTCAACCAGCTCTTCATCTCATTGATTCTTTGTATTGATTTTTCCTGTTTCTGATTCATTGATTTCAGCCACGTTGTTTGATTGCATTTTTTTACCTACCCATTTGAGTCTTATTTCTTCCTGTTGTTCAGAGCCTCCAGGTATGCTGCTCTGTGGCTGAGGTGAGAGCTGCTTAGTTTTTTGATGTAGTCCTTTAGAGCCATAAACTTGCCTCCTCCCTTTATTGCGTCCCACGGGTATGGATATGTTGCCTTTTCATTTTCATTCAACTCTAAAAACAACTTTTTAATTTCCTCCTTGATCTCTGTATTGACCCATTTTTTTTTTCATTCAGTGGTGAGCTGTTCTACTTCATGAGTTTGTATGCTTTCTGTTGTTATTGGTAACCAACCTCAACGCATGGTGATCAGATAGGATGCAGGGTGTTATCTCAGTTTTCTTCCAACCATTGACACTTGCTTTGTATCCAAACATATGGTCCATTTTAGAGAAAGTTCCATGAGCTTCTGAGAAAAGCATGTAATGTTTTGGTTTTGGTTGGAATATTCCACGAATGTTTGCTATGTCTGTTTATTTGTGATTTTTTTAAACTCTAGCATTTCTTTGTTTAGTTTTGCCTGGATGATCTGTCTCTGTATGAGAGTTGGGTACTGAAGTCACCCACTGTTTTGTTGAAGTGTGTTTTAGTGAGTTCTTCTGTCCTCCCATTTGTATGTGTAAAAAAGAGGAAGATCTATTTAGAATGGCACTCTTTAAGCTTCTAAAATAGTTTTATTATTTTAATGATAAGTGCTGGGGATTAGTCTTTGTTTTTTGTCTTTCTACTTAATAGATTTGATACCACTTAATTATAGTAATCTCAGACTCTTTTAAAAAATAATACAACCATAGCCAGGTATGTTTACACATACCTGTATCCTGGCACTCAGGAGGCTAAGACAGGATGAGCTCGAGTTCAAGACCAGCCTGGGCTATGCTGAGATCCTATCTTCAAATATAATAAATTGATATAAATAAAAATATAAAAAATATAATAAAATTATACTGCTCCCCTCCTTAAAAGAGCCTAAAAATAGAATTTTGAGACATTTTAAAAACCTGCCTCAGGAATGACTCTAACATGGATTCTCAAGGTAACACCCACAATAACCATTCATGTTTATAGAGCATCTGTCAGTCCCGCTGATTTAAGGCAGGCACTGTATCAGTTACTTTCCTGCTGCTATGACTAAACCACCTTGATCAAGATAACTTTCAGAAGGAAGAGTCTGTACCAGCTGACACTTCCAGAGGGTTGGCGTCCACAATGGCGGGGGCAAAGACAGCAGGTACAGCATCAGGAAGCTGAGGGCTCATGTCTTGAACTGCAAGCCTGGGGTAAAGATAGTGAACTAGACATTCTTTAAACTTTCAAAGCTGGCTTCCGGTGACACACGTCCTCCTACAAGGCCACACCTATTAAATAAATGCCTGGGGACCAAGCATTTAAGAGCTCAAAGCTGTGGGGGACATTCTTCATTCAAACCACTGGAGACCCATACTTCTTTTCAGTTTAAAAATATTTCTGTCTGGAAAATTCCCCACATGGTATTGAGAGGCCACATCGTCCCTGAGACAGATCCGGGCTTTGTTGGTCCACAGTCTGGGCAGACCTGAGGTTAAGGCAGGGCAGAGGATGAGGAATGGACGCTATGCTACAGGCAATTGCATTTATTACGCTCAGTACTTCCAGAGCAAGACAAAAAGAGATTTCCCGGTCAATGAGTGATGTGAATGGAGAACCGAAGGGAAGGCTCTGACCCTGCTGCAGCATTAGCAAGCTTAACATTGTGACTTAAGACCCGGTTTGATGCCGCCACCGCTGCCAGTTTGGCCTTGGTAGAGGGACAGCCCTATGCTTTAAGATGCTCTCTTGTTCAGGTTATTTTTCCCTGGGTGGCAATTTTTCTGCTCTAAATTCAGGGACCGTGAGCTTAGAGCGAATGTGTGTTGGAAAAGGCTACGCTGTAGAAATCCTCACAAAACTAAGTAAAGGCACTGGCGACATGAATAATGAAGAACCTCTGTAAAGCAGGCAGTTTAAATTTTAATTGATCTAGCAAATTGCAGCTCCCCACACTCATACGGAATTCATGCAAACCCAGGCCCGTTCTGACTGACACCGAAGGACTGGTGTTAACGGAGGTGCTTCCTCTTGATGTCGAAAAGCAAGGAACCTGTACCTGCCAACTGAAATCTATGAGAGTTTTCATAAACACGAAAAATCTTCAAGAGTTTGCCTTAGAAATCAGAAAAATGTGTATATATATATATATATGTATATGTATCCCTATAGAAAAATAATTTTTAAATTTTACTTTAATGTAAATTGTAGCATGTTTTATACATACACATAAATAGATTTGGAAATCTCCCTTTGTGACAATGGTGACTTCAGAGGGAAGGAGTGGAGAGCCAAGGTTAGGAATGGAGGAGAACAAAGAGACCTTAGCAAAGGGACAGTAATGCTCTTTCTCTTCTTTCCTTCAGTTTGTTCTTGTTTTGCTTTGTCTTTTGTTTTTCAAGACAGGGTTTCTCTGTGCCCTGGCTGTCCTGGAACTCACTTTGTAGACCAGGCTGGGCTTGAACTCACAGAGATCCACCTGCCTCTGCATTTTGATTAAAGGTGTGCGCCACCACTGCCCAGTATCAGTTTCTTCTTTTTTTAAGTTTTTTTTTTTTAAAAATTGATTTTACTGAGCTATACATTTTTTTCTCGGCTCCCCTCTATTCCTAACCTCTCTCATGGTCCCCTCAGGAGATCTTGTCTTTTTCTAATTCCCATGTCTCTCTTAGGGTCCTCGTTGTTGTCTAGGTTCTCTGAGATTGTGAATTGTAGGCTGACTTTCTTTGCTTTACGTCTAAAAGCCACTTATGAGTGAATACATATGATGTTTGTCTTTCTGGTCGAGTTACCTCACTCAGCATGATGTTTTCTAGCTCCATCCCTTTGCCTGCGAATTTCGAGATGTCCTATTTTTTTCTGCTGTGTAGTGCTCCATTGTGTAAATATACCACATTTTCCTTATCCTTTCTTCAGCCAAGGTTGTTTCCAGGTTCTGGCTGTGACAAATAATACTGCTATGAACATAGATGAGCATATGTACTTGTGGTATGAGGATCCTTTGGGTATATACCCAAAAGTAGTATTACTGGGTCTTGAGAAATGTTGTTTTCTAATTTTCTGAGAAATCACCACATTGACATCCAAAGGGGTTGTACCAGCTTGCATTCTCACCAGCAATGCAGAAGTGTTTCCTTTTCCCCACATTCTCTCCAGCATAAGTTGTCATCAGTGTTTTTGGTCTTGGCCATTCTTACAGGTATAAGATGGACTCTCAGAGTTATTTTGATTTGCATTTCTCTGAGGGCTAAGGATGTTGAACATTTTCTTAAGTGCCTTTCAGCCATTTTAGATTCCTTTGTTGAGAGTTCTCTGTTTAGGTCTATACCCCATTTTTTTAAAAACTGAATTATTTGTTCTTTTGATGACCAATTTTTTGAGTTCTTTTTATATTTTGGAGATCAGTCCTCTGTCCAATGTGGGGTGGGTGAAGATCTTTTCCCATTCTGTAGGCTGTAATTTTGTCTTGCTGACTGTGTCCTTTTAAAGATTTATTTATTTATTATGTATGCAGTATTCTCAGTATCTGTCTGCATGTATGTCTGCAGGCCAGAAAATGACACAAGATCTCATTACAGATGGTTGTGAGCCACCATGTGGTTGCTGGGAATTGAACTCAGGACCTTTGGAAGAGCAGGCAGTACTCTTAACCACTGAGCCATCTCTCCAGCCTTTTTTTTCTGTGTCCTTTGCTTTACAGAAGTTTTTCAGTTTCACGAGGTCCCATTTATTCATTGGTTTTTCCTCAGTGTCTGTGCTACTGGGGTTATATTTAGAAAGTGGTCTCCTGTTCCAATGCATTCAAGTGTACTTCCCACTTTCTCTTCTATGAGATTCAGTATGGTTGGTTTTATGTTGAGGTCTTTGATCCATTTGGACTTGAGTTTTGTGCATGGTGATAGATATGGGTTTATTTTCATTCTTCTACATATTGATGTCCAGTTATGTCAGCACCATTTGTTGAATATGCTTTCTTTTTCCATTTTATATTTTTTGCTTCTTTGTCAAAAAATAGGTATTCATAGGTGTGTGGATTAATATCTGGGTCTTCTATTCAGTTCCATTGGTTCTCCTGTTTGTTTTTATGCCAATACCAGGCTGTTTTCAGTACTGTAGCTCTGTAGTTGAGCTTGAAGTTAGGGATTGTGATACCTCCAGAAGTTCCTTTACTGTACAGGATTATTTTGGCTATTCTGGGTTTTTTGGTCATTCAAATGAAGTCATGTATTGTTCTTTCGAGGTCCGTAAAGAATTTTGCTGAGATTTTGATGGGCATTGCATTCAATCTGTAGGACTGAGCCAGCAACCTGGGCCAGAGCGGGCCTGGGACAGTGAATTCCACAGGAGCAGGAGCAGATCCAGACCAGGGACATTTACATAGGCAGGACTGAGCCAGCAACCTGGGCAAGAGCAGACCTGAGAGAGCAAACTCCACAGGAACAGGTACAGGGGAGCAACCATTGAGTGAGTGGGCCAGAGCCAGAGACTGCTGCTGGCCTGGACGTGAATCTGGGACCTTTGGGGGAGTGGACCTGAGCCAGGACCCCTGAGGTCTGGGTGTGAATCTGGGACCTCCAAGGGAGTAGGCAGGAACCAGAGACGTCTGCAGGTCCAGGCATAAGTAATCTGCAGGTCCGGGCATGAATCTGGGACCTCTGAGGGAGGAGGCCTGAGCCAGGTCCTCTGCAGGTCCAGGTGCACCCGAGTCTGGGACCTTCAAGGGAGTAGACTGGAGCCAGACACCTTTGCAGGACCAACCCCAAGCCAGGGACCTCTGCAGGAGAGATCCAGACCAGCAACATTTATAAAAAGAGGTCTGAGCCAGCAACCCAGACCAAAGCAGGCCTGAGACAGTGAAATCCATGGGAGTGGAGCAAACCCCAGGAGAGCTGAGTGACCTCCAGGTATGTAGAGTGACCAGTGCGGTAACTGGAACCCTGGCACTGACTGCACCATGAGGATCAACCATCTGAGCCTTGAATGCACTGGCACCTGGAAGATTAATCACCAGAGTCACATATAGCCCCAATTACACCAATTAGAGGAAAACATGAGTAGACAAGGTAGGGACATATGCAACACCACAAAGAGCAACACAACACCAGTAATCTAGTGACCCTATAACAGCAATATTTGAACAACCAAAAACAGATGAAGCAGGAGAAAATTGCCTAAAAAATAACTTCAGAAGAATGTTTGAGACTCTTAAAGAGAAAATAAGAAATTTCCTCAAAGAAATGGAGAAAAAGACAAACAAAATTGGAAGACATCAACCAATCCCTTGAAGAAAACCAAGAAAATACAACAAAACATATAATTATTCAAGACTTGAAAACAGAAATAGAGACATAAAGAAAGCACAAGCCAAGGGAATTATAGAAACAGAAATCATAAGACGATGATCAGGAACTAAAATAAAAATGCAAACAAAAACAGCAGAATACAAGAGATGGAAGAGAGAATATCAAGTGCTGAAGATGCAATAGAGAAAATAGACTCATCAGTTAAAGAAAACATTAAATCTAACAAAAGCTTAACACAAAATATTTAGGAAATATGACACACCATGAAAAGACCAAACCTAAGAATAATAGGTATAGAAGAAAGAGAAGAAGTTCAACTCAAAAGCACAGAAAATATATTTAACAAAATCATAGAAGAAAATTTACCCTCCAAAATATGCAAAGAACTCAAAAATTGGTCATTAAAAGAACAAATAATCCAGTAAAAAATGGGGTACAGACCTAAACAGAGAACTCTCAACAAAGGAATCTAAAATGGCTGAAAGGCACTTAAGAAAATGTTCAACATCCTTAGCCCTCAGAGAAATGCAAATCAAAATAACTCTGAGAGTCCATCTTATACCTGTAAGAATGGCCAAGACCAAAAACACTGATGACAACTTATGCTGGAGAGGATGTGGGGAAAAGGAAACACTTCTGCATTGCTGGTGAGAATGCAAGCTAGTACAGCCCCTTTGGATATTAGCATGATGATTTCTCAGAAAATTAGAAAACAACATTTCTCAAGACCCAGTAATACTACTTTTGGGTATATACCCAAAGGATGCTCATACCACAAGTACATGTGCTCAACTATGTTCATAGCAGCTTTATTTGTCACAGCCAGAACCTGGAAACAACCTTGACTGAAGAAAGGATAAGGAAAATGTGGTATATTTACACAATGGAGTACTACACAGCAGAAAAAATATGACATCTTGAAATTTGCAGGCAAAGGGATGGAGCTAGAAAACATCATGCTGAGTGAGGTAACTCAGAATCAGAAAGACAATTAGCATATGAACTCATCATAAGCAAAAAGAAACAGGCTATAAATCAAAATCTCAGAGAACCTAGACAACAATGAGGACCCTAAGAGAGACATGGAAATTAGAAAAAGACAAGATCTCCTGAGTAAATTGGGAGCATGGGGACCATGGGAGAGGGTTGAAGGGGAGGTGCGAGGCAGGGAGGGTAACAGAGAAAAATGTAGAGATCAATAAAAATCAATTAAAAAATGTACAAGGCAAAAAAATCTCTAGTTTGCTTTTGGTAAGATTGCCATTTTTACTATGTTAATTCTACCTACCCAAGAGCATGGGAGGTCTTTCCATTTTCTGGTGTCCTCTTCAATTTCTTTCTTCAAATATTTAAAGTTCTTATCATACAGGTCTTCCACTTGTTTGGTTAGAGTTACACTGAGATATTTTATGCTATTTATAGCTATTGTGAAGGTTGATGTTTCTCTGATTTCTTTCTCAGCCCATTTATCACCTGTGTACAGAAGAGCTACTATTTTTTTGAGTTAATCTTGTATCCTGTTACAATACTGAAAGCGTTTGTGAGTTGTAGAAGTTCCTTAGTAGAATTTATGGGGTTACTTATGTAAACTCTCAAATCATCAGCAAACACTAAGGTTTGACTTCTTTTCCGATTTGTATCCCCTTGATCTTATTGCTCTAGCTAGGACCTCCAGAACTATATTAAATAGATATGGAGAGAGTGGACAACCTTGTCTTGTTCCTGATTTCAGTGGAATCATTGGGAATTTCACTCCATTTAGTTTGATGTTGGCTGTTAGCTTGCTGTATATTACCTTTATTATGTTTAGGTATGTTTCTTGTATCCTTGCTCTCTCCAAGACCTTTATCATGAAGGGACATAGTATTTTGTCAAAAGCTTTTTCGGCATCTAATGAGATGATCATATGGTTTTACTTTTTAGTTTGTTTATATGGTGGATTACATTGACAGATTTTTGTATGTTGAACCATCCCTGCATCTCTGGGATGAAGCCGACTTGATCATAGTGGATGATGGTTCAGATGTGCTCTTGGATTCAATTTGCCAGTATTTTATTTAGTATTTTTGCATCAATGTTCATGAGTGAGATTGGTCTGTAATTCTCTTTTTAGTAATGTCTTTGTGTGGTTTGGGTATCAGGGTAATTATAGCCTCATAAAAAGAGTTTGGCAATGTTCCTTCTGTTTCTATTTTGTGGAATAATTTGAGGAGTATTGGTATTAGTTCTTCTTTGAAAGTCTTATAGAATTCTGAGCTGAAACCATCTGGTCCTGGGCTTTTTTTGGTTTGGAGACTTTTGATGACCATTTTTATTTCTTTAGGAGTTATTGGTCTATTTATTTGCTTATCTGGTCTTGATTTAATTTTGATAAGTGACATTTATCCAGAAAGTTGTCCATTTCCTTTAAGTTTTCCAATTTTGTAGAGTACAGGTTTTTGATCTAATGGTTCTCTGTATTTCCTCCGTGTCTGTTGTTATGTCCCCCTTTTCATTTCTGATTCTGTTAATTTGGATATTCTTGCTCTGACTTTTGGTTAGTTTGGATAAAGGTTTGTCTATTTTGTTCATCTTCTCAAAGAACCAACTCTTTGTCTCATTGATTCTTTGTATTTTTTTGTTTCTATTTTGTTGATTCCAGCTTTCAGTTTGGTTATTTCCTGCCATCTAGTTCTCTTAGGTGAGTTTGCTTCTCTTTGTTCTAAAGTTTTCAAATGTTCTGTTAACTCAGTGTGGGATTTTTCCAGCTTCTTTATGTAGGTGTTTAGTGCTATGAACTTTCCTCTTAACACTGGTTTCATTGTGTCCCATAAATTTGGGTATGTTGTGTGTGGTCATTTTCATTGAATTTTAGGAAGTCTTTCATTTCTCCCTTTGTTTCTTCCTTGACCCATTAATGATTCAGGTGAACATTGTTTAATTTCCATGTGTTTGTGGATGTTTGGAATTGGTATTGCTGTTCTAATTTTAAGCCATGGTGATCCAATAAGATACATGGGGTCATTTCAATTTTTTTGTATCTGTTGAGGTTTGTTTTGTTACCGAGTATGTGGTCAATTTTTGAGAAGGTTCCATGAGGTGCTGAGAAGAATGTATATTCTTTTATGTTTGGATAGAATTATCTATAGATGTCTGTTAAGTCCATTTGAGACATAATATCTGTTATTTCCCTTATTTCTCTGTTAATTTTCTGTCTGAAAGACTTGTCCAGTGGTGAGAGTCAGGTGTTGAAGTCTCCCACTATTAGTGTGTGGGAATTAACATGTGATGTAAGCTTTTGAAGTGTTTCTTTTACATATGAGGGTCCACTTGTATTTGGGGCATAGATGTTCAGTATTGAAATTTCCTCTTGATGGATTTTTCCTGTGACTAATATGAAATGACCTTTTTTGTCTCTTTTGATTGATTTTAGTTTGAAGTCTATTTTGTTAGATATTAGGATAGCTACACCAGCTTGTTTCTTAGGTCATTTGATTGGAAATTTTTTTCCAAACCGTTTACTCTGAGGTGATGTCTGTCTTTGAGGTTGAGGTATGTTTCTTGCATGCAGCAGAAGGATGGATTCTGTTTTCCTATCCAATCTGTTAGCTTGGGTTTTTTTTTATAGGTGAGTTGAATCCGTTTATATTAAGGGATGGATATTAATGACCAGTGATGGCCAATTCCTGTTATTTTAGTTTTCATTGTTGGTGATGTTATTTTGTGTGTTTTCTCCTTCTTTGGGATTTGCTGCTGTGAGATCTTCTATTGTCTGTGTTTTTGTTGATCTAGCCAACTTCTCTGGATTGGAGTTTTCCTTCTATTATTTTGTGAAGGGCTGGGTTTGTGGCTAGGTATTAGTTAAATCTGATTCTGTCATGGAATATCTTTCTTTGTCCTTCTATGGTGATTGAAAGTTTTACTGGGTAAAGTAACCTGGCTGGCATTCATGGTCACTGAATGTCTGCATAACACTTGACCAGGACATTATGGACAAAGAATTTCATTGTCTCCATTGAGAAGTCAGGTGTAATTCTGATAGATATGCCTTTGTATTTTACTTGGCATTTTTCCTTTCAGCTCTTAATATTATTTCATCATTCTGTATGTTTAGTGTTTGGATTATTATGTGGCAAGGGGACTATTTTTTTTTTATTCAGTCTATTTGGTGTTCTGTATGCTTCTTGTATCTTCATAGGCATATCTTTCCTTAGGTAGGGAAAGTTTTTTTTCTATAATTTTGTTAAATATATTTTCTTTGATTTTGAGTTGGACTTCTCCATCTTCTATACATATTATTCTTAGATTTGGTCTTTTCATTGTGTCCTATATTTCCTGGACATTTTCTGTTAAGCTTTTGTTAGAATTAATTTTTTCTTTAACTGATGAGTCTATTTTCCTTATTGTATCTTCAGCACTTGAGATTCTGTCTTCCATCTCTTGTATTCTGCTATTTATGCTTGCATTTGTGGTTTCTGATTGTTTTCTCAGAATTTCTGTTCCCATAATTCCCTTGGTTTGTGTTTTCTTTATTGTCTCTATTTTAGTTTTCAAATCTTGAATAGTTTCATATGTTTTGTTTTATTTTCTTGGTTTTCTTTAAGGGATTTCTTGATGTCTTCCGATTTTTTATTTGTCTTTTCCTCCATTTCTTTGAAAGAATTTTTTATTTCTTCTTTATGGGGCTCAAACATTCTCCTGAAGTTATTTTTAGGTCATTTTCTTTTGCTTTATATATATTTGGTTGTTCAAGTTTTGCTGTTGTGGGGCCACTAGTTTTTATTGGTGTCGTGTTGCTCTTTGTGCTGATTCATGTGTTCTTACCTTGTCTATCCATCTTTTCCCCTGATCGGTATATGGGGCTGTCTGTGTCTCTGCTGATCAATCTTCCAGGTGCCAGTGGATCCAAGACTCAGATGGTTGCTCCTCATGGTACAGTCAAGGCCACAGTTCCAGACACCCTGTTGGTCACTCTGTGTTTTTGAACATTGCTCAGCACTCCCAGGGGTCGCTCTGCAATACTGGAGGTTGTTCAGGTGTGTTCCCATGGAGGTTGCTTGCTTGGTGTTGTTTTGCTGTAGTTGCTGCCTTGGATGTGCTCTGGCAGAGGTTGCTGGCTCAAGCCTTCTCAGGTGGAGATTGCTGGTTCGGGCCTGATCCAGTGAAGGTTGCTGGCTCAGGCCTGCTATCTCAGAGGTCGCTGATCCATGCCTGGTCCTGCAGAGGTCTCTGGTTTGGGCCTGCTTTTTTCACAATAGTTCCCTTGTACCTGCCTCTGCGGAGTTTGCTCCTTCAGGACTGCTCTGGTGGAGGTCAGTGGCTGAGGCCTGTTTCCATAGATCTTCCTGGCCTGGGCCCACTCCTGCAAAGATTCCTGGCTTGAGCCCAGACCTACAAAGGCTTCTGGTTCAGATCTATTCTCTCAGAGGTCCTGGACTAACACCTGGACCCACAGAAGTCTCAGGCTCTGGCCTACTCTCTCAGTGGTCACTCCCCTGTACCCAGTCCAGTGGAGTATGCTCCCTCAGGCCAGCAGAGGTCGCTGGTTCAGGCCTGTTTCTATAGATGTCCCTGGCTTGGGCCCACTCCTGTGGAAGTCCCTAGCTTGGACTTGTTCCTATGGAAGTCCCTGACTTGGGCCCGGTCCTGCAGAGCTCTCTGACTCATTCCTGCATCCTCAGAGGTCCTGGACTGGACTCATGCCTGGACCCACAGAGGTTTTAGGGTTCAGCCTAGTCCAGTTTGTTCTTATTTAAAGAAATAGAGACATACTTTACCTTCACAACTAGAAACTACTTCTAAATGTTGGGAAATAATACTCTCTAAAAAGAACCAAGAAGAGTAATATATATATATATATATATATATATATATATATATATATATATATATAAAACAACTACTTCTTTGAAGGTTTTAAAAACTGATTTTTGCATAGTAAGCCTGTTTGTGATACAGCTGATTCTATGTGGTCACTGGGATGAATGAAAACTTCAAATAGAAATTTTCTTTTTAGTTTTTAATGTTTTATCAAAATAAATACTTTTTATAACTAAGAAGATGTTCATGAGTAGTCACTAAACAAAATGCTGAATGATTGAAATGGATGGATGCATGAATGGATGTTTGAATTGAATAGATGGATGGATGAATGGCTGGCTGGCTGGCTGGCTGGCTGGATGGATGGCTGGCTGGCTGGCTGGATGGATGGATGGATGGATGGATGGATGGGTGCGTTGATGGATGGATGGATGAATGTTTGGATTGGAGGGTGGATTGATGGGTTGAGGGATAGATGGATGGATTGATGGATTGAGGGATGGATGGATGGGTGTATAGATGGATGGATGATGGAGGATTCTCATTGGCTAATAAAGAAACTGTCTTGGCTTTTTGATAGGGCAAGATTTAGATAGGTGGAGTAGACAGAACAGGAAAAAGGAAGTGAGGTAGATGGCTCAGACAATTGTCCTGCCTCTCCTCTCTGGGACAGTCGCCATGAAGCCAGCCGCCAAATCAGACATGCTGAATCTTTCCCGGTAAGACACCACTCGTGGTGTTACACAGATTATTAAATATGGGTTAAAGAAAGAGATGTGAGTATTAGCTAATAAGAGGCTGAAATTAATGGGCCAGGCAGTGTTTAAAAGAATATAGTTTCCGTGTAATTATTTCAGAGCATAAGCTAGCCGGGTGGCAGAAAGTAGGGCGGCGGGGGATGCAGCCCGAAGCTCCTTACTACAGATGGATGAATGGATACATTATTGGGTGACAGAATGGGTGGGATGGATGAATGCATATATGCACACTTAAGTAAGTAGGTGAAGGATTGTAAGTAAGTAAATGATGGTTTGCTGTATAGATGGATTAATCTCATGCGAAAGAACTTGCTTGTTAATTTAAAGATGACTTTAATAGCACAGGTTACATAAAATTTGGGAAAAACCAATGAAAATTAAAGCACATTCTCACTGTCAACTGATCTGATAAAAATACTATTTATTTCCTTAAAAGCGAATCAAAATGGGGCTGGAGAGATAACTCTGTGGTCAAAATATTGGCTGCTCTTCCAGACAACCTGGGTTCAATTTCCGGTATCTACATGGGAGCTTACAACTCTCTATAATACCAGTTCCAGTGGGTCTGATACCCTCTTTGTCCTCTGTGGGCACCAGGCACACAAACAATACGCAGACACACATGCAGACAAATTAATGCATATAGTTAAGATTGTAAAAAATGAGGGCCTCGTAAGATAGTCTTAGTTGTACAGCAAGCTGAAGACAAGATTTGGTGGGAACTAGAGGACAATGAGAGGTTTCTTCTCTCAAAGAAACAAGGGAACATCATACAAATAAACAGTGAAATCATTTATAAGTGCAGTGGGCTTAGAAATTCCGTAAGTTACAGGGGACAGTGGTGCCCAGAGGGTAGCAAAGCTGATGGGAAACTGACTCTACTACATAGATATGGGCTATCACTTCAACAGGGACAGAAGAGGACAGACCACACCATCGGCCATGTCTGCTGCCTCTTAGTGAAACCTCTAACTGTGTAAAGGGAGACAAGAGACTCGGGATCAGGGCAATGGGATGGGAAGGGCCATGTAGGTGGAGATCCTTTCCTGACTGCTCAGACCCAAATAATCAAACGGAAACTATATTAATTACAATACTGCTTGACCAATAGCTTAGGCTTTTTGTTGGCTAGTTCTTATATCTTAAAACAACCCATTTCTATTATTCTGTGTATTGCCATGAGGCTGTAGCTTACCAGGTAAGGAAAGTGTTAAGTTGGGAGTGTCACCCTAGCCTCTGGCATCCATCCCAGCCCCCTGGTTGGGGAGTTGCATTGCTCTGGACTCCAAATCCCAGCATGCCAGGTCCTGAACCCTCCCCAGGAGAGGGTCAGAACTACTCCCTCACGGTATTATGTGGGTTTCCAGAGGAGGAACACCTGGTCCTGGGTTTGCAGGTGCTCCCTGCTTTTCTGTCTCCCCCCTGCCATGATCTTGGCCACCTGAGAGTGATTCACTTAGTAAAACATGGGCATTTTAATTTGGTTTAATCTAACCTAATTGAATTTTTTTTGAGCTGGTGGAACACCTTGCCTTAGTTTTTTTTCCCCTAAAAGTAAGGTTCTGGTGATCATCTCCTTTGGCAGCTACATGGCATCTCTCTGACTCTGCCAACTTTCTCTCTATATCTCTGTTCAGATTTCCTGTGTGGCTTTACTCTACTAAGTCATTGGCTGAAACAGCTTCTTTAATAACCAACAGTAATAAAACATATTCATAGCATACAGAGGGAAATTCCATATCATCTCCCCTTTTCTGGCTAAATAAAAAGAAAGGCTTTAACTTTAACACAGTAAAATTACATATAACAAAACAGGTATCAAGCAAGAATTACAGTTACAATATTTATATCTACTTTATATTTTATCATAACTAAAAAAAGCTATAACTGTATCTATTCTTCAACTACATCAAAGACTCCAGAAGGAGATAATATTACCTAAGTTAACAGGAAGTGCATGGTAAGTAACTTCAAAAAACTCTAGAGTTCACAGAGATATCTTGCTGTGTGGACAGTATCCATCTTCAGCCTGTAGGACCATAATATCTGGCAGACTTTTCCATGAAGCAGGAAATTTGAAGATCTGTTTTGCCTTGTAATGGTGAAGTTTATCAGATGCTTTCTTCTGTGTACTGCAAAATGTCTGGCAGTTCTTTCATGAAGCAGAAACCCTGAAGGACTGTCTTGACAGTAGACAAGTTCAACAGTCATTTTTCTGTGGGCTCTGCATTGTCCAGTTCATACAGCATACCATCAAGCAGTACAGGCAAGAGTAGTTTCTTGCCCAAATGTCTAACAAACTCCATAAGGAGCCTCTTTGATGCCCATCATCCTCTTGAAGTATATTGGTGCTGCCAGGAGCAGATGAGATTCATTGTATTGAAAAGTCCTAAGTTCTTAAAACATTTTAAATGCCATATTCTGTTAGTCTTTGAAAGGTTTGAAGAATACCTATCCATTAGAAATATATCTCTGTACATCTAGATGTATATATCTGTACATCAGCCTTGTGATGGTGATACGCAGAATAATAAAAATGGGTTATTTTAAGATATAAGAGATAGGCAATAAGAAGCCTAAGCTATTGGCTAAGCACTATTGTAATTAATATAGTTTCTGTGTGATTGTTTAGGTCTAAGCAGCTGGGAAACGAATGAGCAGTCTCAGCTTACAAAATGGTCTGCCAATGTGGGCCAACTAAATCCACATAAAACCTGAGAGAGCTTGGGAAGGACTTCTAGACACAGAAGAACAGAGCTTAGCACAGCTTGATGGAAGCCGCATTTTTTTTCAGATGGGCTCTGTTTGCTGGCAGTGAGCAGGGGTGCCAGGGCTTCTTTAAGAGAGGTCTTCCTTACTCAGCATTGGCAGTGAAGGCTGCATGGCTTCTTTAGGGGTGGGCTTCCTGATTCATGCTGGCACAAAAGGCTCTGGCTCTTTCAGGAGGTCTGGTTATGGAGCATTTGAATGGGGTTTGTGAGCAGAGTGCTACAGGTTGATTGACGGTAGCTGTGTCCCTGGAGCTGGGGTGGAGAGCATGGCTCGTAGAGTTGGCGGTAAACAGACCTCCACCATGATGGACTGAGCAGAGCCAAAAGGCAAAGCAGCCTGAGTTCTAGTCATGCCTGCCTAGCATTTAATAATAATAATAAAAAGTGTTCCTGATCAGAAAATGATTACAGATTCACAATAAAGACAGATTCAGACCAAAAAAAAAAAAAAAAACAAAACACTAAACAGATCACAGTGTATTTAAAAAATGTCTGTAGGCTTGAGAGAAAGAAGAAAAAGAGTATAAACAGTTATAAAAAGAAATAGTTTTAAAGAATGAAACAAAGTCATTAAAGAGACAGAGTGCAGATAGTCATAGATTAATGGAGTAAAGAAAATTAAGCCATGTAAAGACAGAAAATACACAGAGAATCTGGATTATGTATATTTCTTTGAATTTTTTGACTGTGAATGAGCTAAGTACAGAGAGACATTTCATTTTATGGACTGCTAAGTTAAGCCAATAAATATATTTTAAAGGTATCTTGACTTCAAAATTTGGGTCTAAGGATACGTTGCTTTGAAAAAGAAGTTCTACTTTTGTGTACATAGAAGCTGAGAATCTGTGTATTCCTTCCAGTCTAATGTGATTTGATGGAAAAAGAGCCCCCAAAAGGTCTCCATGAACCCCTAAAAATACTTTACCCAACAAACAGAAGGATGCAGTTTGGAGAAAACAACACCCAAATTCTGAAAATAACTGTTTGTAAATGTTTATTTTCACTTAAAGGGTTGGTTATAAGTGATTAATGGTCACAGTCAATTTCTTTTTTTAAAAAAAGGAGATATGTGATAGAGATTAATACTTTACATTGGTATGGATCTTGGTCTATTGATACATATTTAAGGTTGATTTGTTATACTGTGTATATGTATTTCTGCTCTTGTTTAAGGTATTATGCTTGTGTGACTCATTCAAAATGTAATGTGTAATTAAAATACAGGTTAATAGTCGTCTATAATAATCAAGCTTCTAGTTATGTTAGTTAGGTAAGGTTCTGGTGAACATCTCCTTTGGCAGCTACATGGCATCTCTCTTACTCTGCCTACTTCCTCTCTATATCTCTTTTGGATTTCCTGCCTGACTTTATTTTACTAAGTCATTGGCTGAATGACAGCTTCTTTAATAACTAATGGTAATAAAACATATTCGTAACATACAGATGGGTGTCAGGGACCAGCTCAGACATAAATCATTTCTCGTACCAGAGTGGAGGTATGGGAATAAATGAAGACACTCACATGACAGTATTAAGAGGGAGTTTCAGTGATCATTCAGATCCTGAAATCACCTGTGTTTATTTTCCAAACAGCTTTTATATATATCAAGGTAAACTGGGGGAGGGGGCAGCTAACACAAATTTCATTAGCATTGTTTCCTAGGTAGCAGGGGAATGACTTAGGTCACATTCTGTCTATGCCTATTTTGTCATATATATGCCTATCTTGTAACATAGACTGAAAAACCTCTTCCCAAGGGAACGACATTAGCATACCCTGACCACTTGTTAGGATGGCATCAGGTATCAAAGACCCAGGTGACCACCTCCTGTGTGAAGGTGCAAATTGCACCTTGTAAGTTGTTCAGATTCTCTGACCGCCAGACAATGTGGAATATGGGCCTGTATAATTCGGCCTCCACAGAGGGGAATCCCATATCAGGGCCAGAGTGACTTTTCCTGCCTAACCACCTTCTCTTTGTCCCCAGTCTTCACTCCCAATCTCAGGGTCATTGCCCTTTCCTTTCTGCCTGGCTCATCGTATTTCTGCACCTTATGTTGTAAGGGAAAACAATGGCTGAATGAGGTACATTCATCTGATCATCGCCCCAATGGTCCACCTTTTGTAAGTCTTGAACCAGGATAGGGAAACCCTCTATTTCCTCCGAATCCTAGGTTTTCAGCAGGTGTCTTGCGGAAAACACTTCTTCACTGAACAATGCCCTGGGGTTCACAGTTTTCCAGAGCTACCAGGCATTGTTAAATTAGCAGGACACAAAAGCAGGTTTGCCTGCTTCTTGCAGCCCTCTGACCAGACAGAGTGGGGCTCTGGGTGGAAAAAAGAGAGAATGAAGTCGCCCCCACTTCATTTTCCTACCCCCCCAAAAGCTGCCAGTGATTGATTTTGGAAGTGCCACACACCCATCTCTGCTTCAAACACAGCTGTCAAACTTATTTTTCTGTGCCTTGAACAATTCTGTCAAATGCCATAAGTCATGCTGTCAAGAGAACTCTGTTTTTAACTGAAGCGCCTGCGCCTTGGTTCCATCTCCAGCACACGAACCTTGGCTACTGGCCAAATGGGATGGGGAACCCATGCCCCACTCCCCCTCCCTGAGTGTGGCAGCTAATGAGGAGCTGAAAGAAGCTCAGGACTTATGTCTGCAGGGGCCAGGCTGTAACACGGGTAAAGTGGTCAGCACTCGTTCTGCCTGCAGTGAACCATCCTTAGTTTGGTGTTGCCAGACTCATGGCTCTGTCCTTTTGCTTGTGGAACAGAAAGGAGTCAACCAGAGGGAGTGGAGAGGAGACAGCAGGAGAGCAGAGTGCTCCTGTGCTGAAGAAAGGTTCAGTTCTAAAAGCAAGTCCCATCCAGAAATATCCAAGAGACTCCTTTTCAGCTCGCTCTTGGAGGGAAGCCTCTCGTAATGTCAGAATCCCTGCCAGGTAACTGGACGGTGACTTCAGGGATCTGGACGGTGACTTCCACTCATCCTGACCTACCACTTGTTAACTGCACTGTCTGGAGGACATCTACAAAGCTTTGCCTCTCCTGTACAATGGGAACAGCAACAGCACCCACTAATAGGGCTAGAACAAAGATTAAGAGTCCATGATGTAAAGAACATGGAACGTGAGTGTTGTCTGAGTGCGAAGAAAACAGAGAAAATGGTAAAAAAAAATGACTAAATGTCAGAGAGAGAGAAAGAGAGAGAGAGAGAGAGAGAGAGAGAGAGAGAGAGAGAGAGAGAGAGAGAGAGAGAGAGAGAGAAAAAAACCACTGGGACCAAAGAACTACTCCTGCTCAGAGACACTCTGAAATCTAAAAGGCATTTCTTTTCCCCTCTATCCTCTCTCTCCCTGCGAAGAATGTTAACTGTAAGAAAGATGTTTCTTCTTTTCTTCCCCAGAGAGAAAGAGAACGTTTATGCAATCAAATTCATGTTACATCAAGAAATTAGAAGACAAGCTAGGCAGGAATTCTAGAGCAAGGTGGAATTCATTAATATTCCGAGAGAGATGAAAAGTTGAAGAGATAGTAGAGTCATTATGAGACATTTAAACACCCACCACAGAGAGAAACTCCTAATGGGTGAGTGTAGGTATAATTTAATGCTTGCATTTGTGAGAAAAGCCAGGAAATGACAGGCCTGTAATTTTGACTTCACGAAGGGGAGGTAATGGAAAGAGCTGCTCAGACTCCCAGCAGTGGAGTGCTGTGAAGTTATTATTTAATTAGGGGCTGTAAGCACAGATTCAGATGAGGGACAAATTCTCGTTCTGTAAGCAGGAGGCTCACTGTCATCCCAAGGAAATGAAGAGGCAGCAGACAGCGCATGGGCAGCTGCTCTATGACATCCTACCTTGGACCCATCTCTGAGGACCTAGGACCAGAAAACCTCATGCTGCCTCCTGCCTTTGTCGCTGAGAACTCTTGGGGGTCAGCCTCAACAGAACAGAATCACAGAATCAGTAATGTCTTCAAGACTCTAGGAAGGCGGAAAAACAAACTTCAGCGACTGAACTGGGAGAGAGAAAGATGAAAAAAAGTTTCAGTGATTGAACTGGGAGAGAAAGAGATGGACTGAATGCTGAGGGGTTGAGTTAGGACGGAACAACCGGAACCTGCTGACAAAGCAGTTGGAAGCTTTGTAGTCTGGGCCAAGCGTTCTCCATCACGTCTATGAGGGGATGTGATACCACCCAGGAGACAATGGCAGAGGCGGGAGCCATCCGGGCCCATGAGGCCTAGATTTATGCAGGATCACTATGAGTGACACCGATGTTGACAGACATGGATGAAATCCCGATTGCTACCAAACAGGCCGGATGATCTCAGGAGTTCACATGGTAGAAGAAGAGAATAAACTCCAGCAAGTTTTCCTCTGATTTACACACACTCACTCACTCACTCACACACACACACACACACACACACACACACACACACAGAGAGAGAGATACACACTAAAAGTTACTTATTAATTAGTGAAAAAGAACAGAGGAATTCATGCTACTTAAGGAACTGTCTCCTGCCATGGGAAAAGCAGGGAAGCTTGTGGTTATGTCTGACATCAGTATTTTTCCAAAAATTGACTTTGAAAGCAAACCACACCCTGACTTGGAGAGTCCTAGAACTCGATGGGTTAGCCACACGGTCCTCAGCAATTTGGCTGCAAACCCCAGGCCTCATGTGCAAAAGTATTGTTACATGTTCCTTGAGGACATTAATCTTCATCTACAGGCAGCTGGTGTCTGGGTGCCTACCTGGTCAGAGCTGCCTGCTAATCTGGAGGTTATAACTATGGGAGTTTCCAGGCAGAAGAGCAGGGTTATTTGGACGTGAATTCTTGTCCTGACTCTAATTCTGGTGACCTTGGAAAATGTGCTTCCTCCCAATACCAGTCTCTATGTGGAAGCTTATGCGAGAGTCAGGGTTCCAGGCTGTAGTGTGAGTTATACGGAAGTGCGCTTTAGGGAAGGCAAATGTAATAATGAATACAGTGTGCACTGGGGCAGCCGGGCATTGAGACTAGGCCTGGGGCTATGGGAGACTTGGTAGCGCAAACGCAGGAGAAGCATGTGAGGAACCCTAAAGAGCAATGCGAGCAGAGAAATCATGCAGATAGGGAACAGAGTCAGTGCAGATGGTGTGTGGGTTCTAAGCAGGCCCTGTCTGCTCGCTGAAGGCGAGTTTGGGATGTGTTTCTGTGCATCAGCCCAGTCCCATCTATGGTGTCCTGCCGTCTGGCGCTCCTCAGTCTGGAGTATTAATTGCAGAATCCCCATTCTGTTTCCCAAGTTTATTTCTAGACTAATTTCTGGCCAAGTCTGAACGTCCTTCCTGGACTGTCCTGAACCTTCTTCCACTGTTCCATTTGGAAAGTCCTTGGCCCCTTCTGCCTCTGCTGGGGTGACAAAATGTCTTCATTCATCAAGTTCTATGGCACCATTTCCAACTACGAAGTTATTGTATCCACTAGGTCCTGCAGAGTTTTCAGGAGCCTATGACAATGTTGGAGTCTGGAGGTAGAGGAGGCAGCTACGAGATATGCAAAGTCAAAATAATATCCATTTTTAGAAGTCATTGTGTTAGTTACTGTTGCATAATGGTGGCAAAAAACTTGGGGGGCTTATTTTAGCTCATGGTTTCACAGAGTTCAATCCATGAATGCTTGCTTTCATTTATTAGGGTAACACATCATGGTGGTGGGAGACACTTCATGCAGACCAGACAGGAAGTGGGGGGTATGGTGATGGTAAGATACAGCTACAAGGAAATGCCCAGAGACTTACTTCCTCCACCAAGGCTCGATCCCTACTTTTCAACACCTCCAAATAATACCAGCATACTGCAAAAACATCATGGGGGTTTAGCCACTTACTAAACCAGCATCCTGGGCATTTAGCTGTCTGTGGCAATGCTCTCCCAGACACTCTAGAGGTGTGTTCCACAGCCCTCCTAGCAATTGTTCAACACAACCAAGTTGACAGCAAGAATTAACCATCACAGTCATAAAAATAATTCTGACAGACCTTTTCTGTTTAATGTGGAAAGTAGATGCATTCCCATGTGGTTACTGTATCCATGAGGGGGGCCTTCAGAAGAAGAAGGTGAGGGTTGCCAGACAAATGGAGAAGCCAAGGCTCAGTGCACCATGCAAAGTGCTCCTCCTTCAGCTGCAGGGCAGACCCTAACCTGGAACACCCCCACCCCCACCCCAGTTTCTCTCCTCCACACAGCTCCTCCCTCCCTTCCTCTCCCCCAACCCCAACTGTCTTGAGAAGTAAGGATTTGACATGCGTCTGCTGAACAAATAAATCATTGCAGGGTTTGGGACTTGTCCTTGCGATTCTTTGTCGTAAACAGACCTTAAGCTGTGCAAAGGAAACTTTAGCTTTTTTACTAATGACACTATTTTCCTTTTATTAGCAGCTGAGGGAATAACGAGCTCTGTGGAGTGTAATCGGATCATTTTACTGAAAATGATCAGAGCAGCAGCAAATTATGTCTGTATGATGGCGCTTCAGCATTACCAATTTTTTTTGTCAAATTTGTAGGCAAATTATTGTCTTAATTCCAAAATGATGGACCCAAAGATTTGTTAATGTGTCAGCTGCAATGGTAAGTTGTGACAAAAATATAAACCGAAGGCAAGATGAACGCGTGGCATCTACTACTTCCATTTGCTTTTTTAAAAAAATCAAATCAAATTAGTCTTCACCCATGAGTTGGTAAAAGGATATCCTTTATGAAGGGCAAAAAAAAAAAAAAAAAAAAAAAAAGCTGAAAGGGTTGCTACAGAAAGCCAAAAATTGTTGAGAAGAAATTCAAAAGTCACCATTTCACAAGCTGACATTTTAAGTTTGCCTCTGAGAGCCAAGCTACAAAGGTCAAGTCTGAGACACATGTTCAAAAACATGCTTTCCCGCAGCCCCAGGTGTGAGATGTAAAGTGATATTTCCAGCAGAATCACTAGTCTATGTCAACACGAGCACCTCGGCTGTCAATCGGACTGAGAGCAATTGGAGAGCAGAGGCTGTCTCTCCCTCCTGGGCCTGTCTTCACTCCTTGTCACAGTAACCCATGCTTAACTAGTATCTAAACGTGGGACTATTTCACACATAAATGTGCTTAAATGCATGCAATGTATTTGCATTAAATTTAAGACCACACTGCAGAACAAGCGGTGTTGCTTTCTAAAGAGAACAACACACCTCTGAGGGTTTTCAGAGTATGGTGTGGGGACTCTAACAAGAACCCCGGGACCTGGATGATCTTCTGGATCAGCCAAGCAGGAAGGTGGTGTTTGCTCTGATCTTGACAGGAAGTCCCAGTCGGAATTCCCTTGTCCTTCGTGTCTACGTGAGCGAGCACACATCTGGGATATTTTGTAATAGCTGCTACAGATGATCTACCTGTGTGGTGTCAAACAGCCATGAATGGAGTGTGATGGTTTGGATGAAAACGGCCCCCATAGACTCATAGGGAGTGGCCTTATTGAAGGTGCGACCTTGTTGGAGTAGGTGTGGCCTTCTTGGAGTAGGTGTGGCCTTCTTGGAGTAGGTGTGGCCTTCTTGGAGTAGGTGTGGCCTTCTTGGAGTAGGTGTGGCCTTCTTGGAGGAAGAGTGTCACAGGGGGTGGGCTGTGAGGTTTCAGAAGCTCAAGTCAGACCTAATGTCACTCTCTCTTCCTACTGCCTTTGCATATGGTTGTAGAACTCTCAGCTACCTCTCCAGTACCATGCCTGCCTGCAAGCTGCCATGCTTCCTGGCATAACATTAATGGACTAAACCTCTGAACCGTAAGCTATCCCCAGTTAAAATGGTTTCCTTTATAAGAGTTGCTGTGGTCATAGAATCTATTCACAGCAACAAAACCCTAACTAAGACTTTTTTAAATGTGTGACTTGGAGATTCACAGGATCTTTGCTGTCTGTCACCTTACAGGGTTAGAGGGGGTGGCACATGGAAGAGGGAGAAGTTGTCCTTGGGGGTCAAGAAGGGAAATTTTAATAGCCAACTTGATTGGATTCAGAGACACCCGGAGCATTAGTGCAGTGAACTTCTGGGCATCTGTCTCTATGATGACATTTCCAGAGGCTATCATGAGGGCTCTGCCTAATGAATGGATTAATCCCTTGATAGATTCATAAGACGGCATTAGTAGCAGAAGGCCAAAGTAGTAGATGGGGCCTGGTTGGAGGAGGTTGATGGCTGGGGGTGGGCCATTGTGGGCTTTATGTTGCTCTACCCCTTCCTGTACCGTTTCTTCTTTCTAGACACAGTGTTGTGAACGGAACTGTTTGCTGTAAGTTCCTGCCATGATGGACTGACTGTTCTGTAACTGTGAGCCCAAATTTTTCCCCCTTTAACAGGTTTACGTTAGGCATTCTGCCACCATGGTAGAAAAACTACAAATACAAGTCCCACAGAAAGCACTCAGGCAGGCAGCTGTGGAGGACTCTGTCACATGGGTGCAAACCTGAACCTGTGTTTCTGTGTGCCTCTGTGTCCCTCTCCTTCCCATCCTCTTCCTTCTGCTCTCCTTATTCTCCACCTCCAACCCCCTTCCCTGCACCAGGATCTACTACCCTCCCATTAGAGTCCTGTGTCCTGGGGCACGTCATTCTCATCAGGAGCATCCCTTGGTCTCCAGTCTGGTCCTTTTTGTTTCCTTCCTGCTTCCCACAACACGAGCCACCAAGAGTCCTTTCAGAGCCCCAGCTGTGTGTTAACTTCCCAGGTCAGCAGACACTCCACTTGGTGCCCTTGTCTTCTACACCTGGTCTGGAGGAGGGACAAATGACTCTTTGTCCCTTGTCCTCTGAAAGCTCTGGTTCTTACTGGGAGAAGAGTCAAGAGGTAGACAATACTCACAGGCTCCCTTCCCAATGTTCCTTTGTCTGCGGGAATTTGTCAACCACCTACTATGTGCTATCTCAGACCCACCTACTGTGTGCTATCTCAGACTAGAGAGAGAGTTCCTGTCCTGGAAAGTCAACCACCTACTGTGTGCTATCTCAGACCCACCTACTGTGTGCCATCTCAGACTAGAGAGAGTTTCCTTTCCTGGAGAGTTTGTCTACAGAAGAGCAGATAGGGAGGAACATGAGGAGAGACACTTACATAATTGGGAAATTGATAAGTAAAACACCACAATTTTAATTTTAGTATTTTTTATTTAATATAACTCATCCAAAATGCTGTAATGTCAGAAAATAGTCCATTTGTGACATTCTTTTTTTTTTCATACTAGACATTTAAAGTCTGATGTGCCGTTTGTACCCACACTACATCCATTGGGATTGTCCACATTTCGGGTGCTTAGCCAATGGAGCCAGTGGCTACTGCACTGGACACAGTACAAGTACTGAGAAACGAGACGAGAGATTAATGGCTTATGCCTATGTGGAGGACAGAAAGCTGAAGCCTGCCAGAGGCAGCCCAAGGTGGCGGTAGGAGAGGTGGGGCGACTGGGTGTCAGGGCTGGGAATGTATACAGCTGGCAGGAAACATTCCGGCTGTGAGTGGGTTCACAGTGGCCGAGCTGGTGGGAAATATGAACAGAGACATCCCAACGAAAGGATCTGAGGTGGCGCAGTGACATCATTCTGAAAGGAGAAACTATGGCAGTTTCCAGGAGAGCAACACATAGCTTGGCCTCTGAATACTGACTCGGTTTTTATTGATATACAATATTTATTGAACATCTGCTATGCGTCAAAGACTAACTAACTATCCATGATTTAATGGTGAATAAGAGGGTTCAGGTCCCTTGACCACGGAAGCCAAATTGTACTTAGGAATGGAGGCAGTAAAGAAATACATTGGAACAAGACCATTTCAGACACTGGAAAAGGCATGAAGCGAAGGTGGGTGGGTACCAGAGGGTTATGGGTACAGTTAGGCTGTGTGGTGATCTTGGCACTATCCATTTGCCCCTTCATCCACTTCTCCTCTTTCTCCTGCAGCTGATGGTACTAACCGATGCTGGGTAGGAGTTTTCTGGTGTAGTTGTGCAGGGTGTTAATCAGGAATGCCTGCATGAACAATGTGGAAATTTGTGACTCAGGTGTCTCAAAGTATTAAACAATCAAAATAAAAATAACCAGTGTGTATTGGTGCACACCTTTAATCCTACCCCTTGAGAGACTGAAACCTCTGTGAATTTGGGATCAGTCTAGGCTATTGGGTACGTAATGAGTTCCTGTTTAAAGAAGAGGAAGGTAAAGAGAAGGAGAAGGAGGAGGTTAAGAAGTACACAGCCCATGTTGAAAATACGTGTAACAACAGGCAATTTGCATATAACCACACTAAATTACTGGGCAATTTTAACAGCATTGTGCACATATAACAGTGTTCTATATAAAACTCAACCTTCCTAGACAGGCTGCCTTGGCTGCAGACACCAAGTCAAGTCTCTTCAGAGAGACTTTTCTCCTAGCAGACCTTGCCACACAGAGGCAGGGCTTCCACTTACCCATACATGCCCTCCACTGTCTTTGTCCCACATTAGCAAAGCAGCTCAGATTTGGCCTGTGCAGCCTTAGTGGTTCCCCTGGCAAGAAAGAAGGAGGGGCTGTGGTGTGTCTAGGCCCCTTTGGGTCTGAGATACCTCATTCCAAGTGCAGATTTTCTGGATATTGCACCCCAAATACTGACACCTCATGGAGTCAGCCAGAAAGCATCTCCACTTCCTGGGTTGGAGGTTCGCCCTAGTGGGAGGCAGAAGTAAGGGCTGTCAGAATAACACATGTATATTAACTGGTGAAATTCTTCCTACAGCTACCACTGTCGATTTCCCCATTTTATGGGTGAGGCACAGAGAGATGAAGGCTGTAGCCCAGTTTCCATCACTACTGAGAAACACAGCTAAGTTAGCTCTTGACCATGGCTGTACCCCTGTTCCTGAAAGTAGAAGCATTCCTTTCATAGAGGAGAATGGAGGCCAAAAACAATCAGGAATCTAAAGCTTACAAGGCTCAGAAAATTACAAGATTCACAAAGATCCTTCCCAAAGTGTCCCAAGGGCAAGACAATGCAGAGGTTCCTCCATCTTGTATTTTTGCTGAGGCCATTTTAGGTTTAATGAGAATTCGATCTCCTTGATAGAGAATCCTGTGGAAAATTACCCAGCTCAGTTCTAGGACCCTGAGGTCAAGATGCCCCCGCTAACTTAGCTTCTGTTAAACTGCTTGCTTGTGCAAACATACCCATGCAGCTGCCAAAAGAGATACCAGGATGTAGCTTTTGCCTTGAAAAGCCCCTGGATCTGTACACTCAGGGCTACACTTGGGCCCCAAATACCTGCGTGTAGACCAACCTGTGTGTACACCAGCCTGCATGTACACCAGCCTGTGTGTAGACCAGCCTGCGTGTAGACTCAGCCTGTGTGTAGACCAGCCTGTGTGTAGACTCAGCCTGCGTATAGACTCAGCCTGCGTGTAGACCAGCTTGTGTGTAGACTCAGCCTGCGTGTAGACCAGCCTGCATGTAGACTCAGCCTGCCGGAATAAAGACTTGCAATTGGCCATAGACTGTGTCTGAGTGGTCATCTGCAGGGCTCCCCTAACACCAAGATCGTAAAAACAGTAAGGGTCTCTAAAACCCTCCAATGGCAGGCAGAACAGATTTGGGTGGAACTGCCTGCATGTTGTGCAGAGTGCTTTAGGGGTACAGCTTTTGGGGATAGCCACCTGCATGGGGGTGGGCTTTCTAGTGGAGTAAACTATCTTTAAACCACCTGTACCCAGTAGAAAATCCCTCACCTCCCTGGCTCATTGGGGTAGACCTGGATAGGGTACTTTCATGCTCTGTTGCCAGTGCCTTTTCTAGGGCCAATAGGTTCTTATTAATGTGCCCTCCCCCCAAATTCAGCCATACAACTACCATGGCATGCAAGGAGTACAGGCTGCCCTGTGCCTGCAAAGAGTAGGAACAGGAGACTGGGTGAGATGACCGAGTCTGGATGGAGGTCTCTCTCTGAGCTCTGGGAGCCAGGGTCCTATCTCAGAGAGCACTTATCATCATTGATGCCCCGGCAATGCTTGAGCATGCATGGGCAGCCCGTTTATAGCGGTTCTCCAGTTGTTCCTATGCTGGGCAGCCCTAGATGCTGTGTTATTGTCATACCCAAGGTTCCACCACATTCTTCCTTTATGCTGTCTATCCAGCATTTGGGGGGCCCTTCCTCTTCGCTTTATCCCATGTACTCCTCCAAGCAGTGCTATCATAGGGCATCTACCGCCATTCATTCACATAACATGGCCGAAGAATCTCAGGTGCCATTGCTGTACCCTGTAGTTTGCTTCCTTCTGTAGATGGAGATGTTTCTTAATGTCATCGTTGCACAGCCTGTTTATTTGTGTGACACCTAGAATCCTCCTGAGACACGCCATCTCCAACACATTCAGCTGCTGTTCTGACGAGCGTTCCATTGTCCAGGTTTCGGAGCTGTAAAGAAGGCAGCTCAAGACAAGCGTCTCATATACTTGCAAATTTGTTGTCGTCGTTTCTGTCTCTTGTTGACCAAACCTCTCCTAGTGCCTGGAATGCAGCCCTTGCTCTCCCTATCTGACTCTTGACATCTGAAATAGCCCCCTCCTTTGAACTGAGGTTTCTTCCCTGATAGACAGAGTTGACTGTTTGCTTGAGGTTCTGATTCTTTATTACAGTGTTAAAATCCTTCCCATGTGCTGTATCTCGGGCTTCTCGATGTTTATTTTCACACCAAGGGTTTCCCTGGCTTCCGCCACTCTGTTCCACCAGCAGCTCATCTGGACTTCCAGCAAGGAGTGCTGTAATCGTCGGCGAAACGCAAGTTATTGATTTGCACTCCGCCTATCTGCAGGCCTGTCTCCTCATCCTGCAGGGTTGTTGCTATTATTAATTCCAGGAATATATTAAAGAGTAGAGGTGAGAGGACACACCCCTGCAGCATCCCTACGACTGTCTAAAACTGATGCAAAGGTCTCTTTAGAGGCATATTCTTAAGTTTTTCTCTGGGTATCCATAGGATCTCATTGTTTCCCCAAGTCCTTTCCTCCAAAAGCTATCGAATGCCTTCCCGAAGTCAATGTAGCAGACATATAAGTCCTTTCCAAATTCTTCATATTTTTCTGCCACTTGCCTCAAAGTGAAGATCTGATCAGCTGTGCTCCTGTTAGCTCTGAATCCACACTGGGCCTCTGCTAGGATTTCCTCTGTTCTGCCCTTGATCCTTTGCAGGATAGTGGAGAAGAAGATCTTGTTGCTATGGCACAACAAACTAATGCCCTGTAATTTGGGCAGTCCAGCTTGTCCTTCTTCTCGTGTATGGGAATTACGACTGAGTGCTTCCCTTCAGTGAGTGGGAATCACTTTGTGTTCTCATGTCTTTATCAAGAGTCTGAGAAGTGCCTTGCCCTCGAGCCTACTGGAGTTGCCTCCAGCTCCTTCACCGTGATATCATCCACTCCTGGGGCCTTCCCGTGTCTCTCTTGAGAGCTTCCTCTATCTTGCTCCTGTCAGTATTTAATATTTCCTTATTATCTCTGGTGTTCGAGTGGCTGCTGAAGTGTTTCTCATTGTAGTCTATGTTGACAGCATTAGGGTCATTGTTTAGGGTGTCACAGTATTGTCTCCATCTTTGCTTTACTTCTCCTGGTTCTGTTAATAAATGACCTTGCCCATCTTTACCCACCCAGATCTGAGGAGCATATCTGGCAGTTATCCATCTGATAGCTTTCGTAGACAAGATGTATTTTATTATGGAGTCTAGCCTCTTCGACCTCTTTGCATATACCTTGTATATACAGCTCTCTATCCTTCTTCGCACTTCTTTTGACCTCCCTGCTCACATAGTTGTGGTGTTTTGCTGCCTGCAGATTGCCTCTTCGTTTGCTCTTTAGCTTCCTTCTTTCTTCTGCCAGATTGATCATGTATCTCTGCAGTAAGCCATTCTACTGGTGTTGCCCTTTTCGCATAAACAAGCATCTCCTTTGTTTTTTTTCTTTTTTTTTTTTTTTTTTTTTTTGGTTTTTCGAGACAGGGTTTCTCTGCAGCTTTTTTAGAGCCTGTCCTGGAACTAGCTCTTGTAGACCAGGCTGGCCTCGAACTCACAGAGATCTGCCTGCCTCTGCCTCCCGAGTGCTGGGATTAAAGGCGTGCGCCACCACCGCCCGGCTCAAGCATCTCCTTTGAAGGCCCCCCCCACCCCCCGTATAGCTCTTCTGGTTTTCTCCCATTCACTTACTATGTTTGTAAGGGATTGTTCAATGATTTCCCTTGTCTTTTTTCCAGCGGTTCTCTTATCCTCTCTCCGTACAGCTGGGTTCACCATGCATTTACGATC
The DNA here is from genome assembly GCF_903992535.2 of Arvicola amphibius. Lineage (NCBI taxonomy): Eukaryota > Metazoa > Chordata > Mammalia > Rodentia > Cricetidae > Arvicola > Arvicola amphibius. The sequence continues at coordinate 13,038,615 of NC_052061.1, forward strand.
GATCTTCCGGTTTGTCTTGCCTGGCGTGCCTCTCCTAGGTTTCAGCTGAGTGTTGGCCACAACAAGTGGGTGATCTGACCCACTAGGAAATGATCGGCTGTTTGGATGCTGGAAAAGAGTCTCCTGCTGACCAGAATATGGTCAATTTGGCTGTATGTGCGCTTGCCAAGGAATTCCCACATCCACCATCTTGATGATTTGGCCTACTGGAATTTTGTGTTGGATATGCACAAATCATTTGCACAGCAGAGATCAAGCAGTCGTTCCCCTCTATCCTTCCCTTGTCCAAATCCATATGTTCCCATGACACCATAGTCTGTTCCTCCTCTGGATCCTGCTCTTGCATTGAATCGCCCATAATGATTAGCATGCCATTCTTACGTGCTGACCTCGTCCTGGAGATCTCAGCATGCATACTAACTGGTTTTTGTTTCATTTGCTTCTAGGATCCAGATACAAAGAAAGGCATGCTTAGACAGCCTCACTCAGAGAAAGATACACTTAACCAACTCCAGGAAAAAATTTTCAGCTGCTTCTCCTGGCAATTTGGGGGAGCATCCATCTGCCAAATCGTCCCCTCCTACCTCCTAGCTCTTGTCTCCCAGCCCTGCTCTTTATGGATGGTCCGTGCGCTAGCACACACCTGGTGCATTTATTTCGTTTTCTCTATTCCCTTTATAGAAATTGCAGAGTGATAAATTTTCATTGTAAAAATAATTAAACTAACATAGAAATTTATGGTGGAGGAGGTGAACGCCTCCCTCCCCTGCACCCTTGCTCTAGTTTGCTCTCTATTGTGAGAAACACCAGGACCAAAGGCAATTTGGGGAAGAAGGGGTGTAATGTGCCTTTTTATGCCAAATATAGAACTCCATGAGAACAAAGATGTGTCTATCTCGCACACTCTTATATTCCCAGGAGAGGAGTCTGCTTGCTGTATGGACTGAATACTGACTGACAAACTTGGTGGACGGATGATTACATGCCATGGATACTACTCCGCAGTGGAGACACGGGCCTACATCACGCTACAATCCAGATGTGCCCTAATGTGAGGGTCCAGAGGAGCACGTTTGGGTGTCTCGCAGTGCTTCTGTAACAAACAGTGCCATGAATTCTCATGTCGTTCTTCTCTTTTATTAGAGTGTAATAACTGTACACTGTGCAGACTTTCATTGTGACATTTCCATATGCACATAATGCATTTTGCTCATGCTTCCCATTTTTGCTGCTCTGCAGCCTCCTCCCCTGTTTCTCTGTTCCCTTCCATATTCCAGGAATTTCCCTTCTTTACATTTAATTCTCCACAGGAGACCACACACGTGAGCCTCACCTCATGGTCTGACTTGCTTTACATAGCATGATCTTGAGTTCCACCCCCCACTCACACACACAAAAAGCAGCAAGGAGGCACACCTAACCTCAGCACTGGGGAGGCAAAAACAGGTCGATCCCGGCTCACTGACCAGCTAGCCTGGCCTGTTTGGTGACTCCTGGGTCGCAGTGAGAGACCCTATGTCAACAAAACAGACAAAAACAAAGGAGAATGGCTTCTGAGGAACAACACGAAAGGTTGGCCTCCACATGCACAAGGTCTACGTGCACCTGCACACAGGTGAGCACATGGGGCGTGCACACATGCACACGAACATATGTGCGGGCACACACACACACACACACACACACACACACACACAAGAAATGGAAGTGTTTGGGCCTTGTGATTGTCAGTTTCCTGTCAGCTCTACAGGCATGAGAACCATGATCACATTAGTGAGACACATCTTTGGGTGTGTCTGTCTGTGAGACGAGGGTTTGATGACCAGGGTCACCATCAACAGAGCAGGATTCACAAAAGACCTGCAACTGCTCTCCCTTTGGGGGAACGTTTGACTCCTTCAGTCTTCGAGGGGCCTCACAGAGTCAAGGCAGGGGTTTCCCAGCAGCGAGCAGCAAAGGGTTCCCTGCACGGGTCAGCGTTGCTGAGCTGGAAGGAAGAGAATGAAGACCTGTGCTGGAGAGCAGGCTGAGCGCGGGAGATGGAGCCCCTGGATCCATCAGTTCCTAAAGACAGATTATTCTCGGCGATTAAGCCATGACGCTCCTGATTTGTCTAATTTGGCCTCCATCACTTAAGGATTCCTCATTAAGATGCTACTGTAGGATACAAACTGTCAGTCTTGAGTACAATAATGTATTTCTTGGTAATTTAAAAATAGGAGTGTAATTTACACGAGTGGAAATTGCAGATCACAAGGGCACGTTTGACTGATTTTTGGCAAATGCAGGCACGCTTCCACTGAGACACCTGTCATTTGCACAACCATAGGAACATCTCCTGGATGCCCTCTTCAGGAGCAACCCTGTCAGGTTTTCTTTAACAGAGTAGCTTTCTTTGTTCTGGGATTTTGTGTCAGTGTAGGCAGACAGCATGGCCTCTTTAGGGTCCTACTTGTTCTACCAGGTGTGTGTTTTTGTTTGTTTGTTTGTTTTCAGAGTGTGTGTGAGGGGGGTTGAGGGCTAGGATAGGACATACTGTGCATTCCAGGCCCCAGGAATGTCAGGGACATTTTTCTTTCCCATTTCCTTCAACCTGGGCTGAAATCCCATTTTTGGTGCCCTCTTGAGAGGTCGGCGTTGCCCACCACCCACGCACCTGAGCTTGGGAAGAGTGGAGTGGGAAGGGGTGGGGCTGATGACCTCCTGAGCAGCGTTTGTGGGCAGAACCTGACCAGAATCATTCCCTGGCTTGCCTACCAGAAGAAAGATTGCTTACAGCAGTAAAAGGGCAAGGTGAAGTTTAAAACAACACATGAACATCCCTGCTTTTGAATTTAAAAAAAGTCTTTGCATCTAAGTTGACACCTGATTCAAAATGGAATTTTCTGAAGAGCGCAGGAAGCTATTAGCTGTGACTCACCCGTGAGTCCTGGCACTGCGTGGGCCCCATCATTACTCAGCGGGGATGAGGAATGGGAATGAACCTGCTGTTTAGGAACCTCTCATTCATGAAGATCACGCCACACTCCTGGACCCGCCAGCTCCTTCCTCGCTCTTCCAGAGCCTTCAGCCAAAGCCCTTGAGGTGAAAGCCAAGAAAAGAGCATTAGGATTCTTTGGGAAGCTGGTGGGGGCAGCTCTATGTGGAGGGAGGGAGAGAGAGGCGGGTGTGTGTATGTGTGTGTGTGTGTGTGTGTGTGTGTGTGTTTATATGACCTTGAAGAACACAGTGTTATTTCCAAGCTGTGTGATCATGTAAAAATGGTTTAACGTCTCTGTGCTTTAGCACATGCAGGGACCACTGTGTCAGTGGAAGTACCTAGCAGAGCTTCTGGTGGCCAAGCACTCAGCATGCACATATCCTACTCATTGTTTTTAATATTGTTAGGGCTACGCAGGGACATTGACGGACAGATCCCTGCTTTGGCTCTGCCACTAACTCTCTGTATGGCCTCCAGCAGCCGCTTTCCTCTGTTTTAATTTTTCTGTCTGTGAATCCATAGGGCATTTGTAGCTCACAGCCTTTGCTCACAATCAGGCCAAGCCTTCCGGCTCTCCCCTCACTTCTCAACACCTGAGTCCGGGTGATGCCAGCCTTGTCTCAAGGGAGAAGACCTGGGGTAGCTGGGTGTGCTGGGCCAGTTTTATGTCAACTTGACACAAGCTAGTTTTCTGAAGGGCAGGAGCTGCAGTTGGGAAAATACCTCCATAAGACCCAGCTGTAAGGCATTTTCTTAAATCAGTGACTGGTGGGGCAGGGCCCAGCCCATTGTGGGTGGGGCCATCCCTAAGGTGATGGTCCTGGGGGCTATAAAATGTGTAGGCTGAGCAAGCCATGAGGAGCCCATAAGCATTAGCCATCATGGCTTCTGCATCAGCTCCTGTTGGATCCTGCCCTGCTTGAATTCTTGTCCTGGCTTCCTTCATGATGAACAGCAATGCTGAAGTGTAAGCCCAATAAAACCTTTTCTTCCCAACTTGCTTTGGGTCATGGTGTTTCATCGCAGCAATAGTAGCCCTGAGTAAGACAGTAGGGATGGTTCAGCGTCTCCCTGTTGGATGAGGCTGCTAGTTCATTTACCGACCGCCCGGCAGCTCAGATCCGAAATAACCACACAGAAACTATATTAATTAAATCACTGCTTGGCTTATTAGCTCTGGCTTCTTATTGGCTAGCTCTTACATTTTAATTTAACCCATTTCTATTAATCTGTGTATCGTCATGTGGCTGTGACTTACCAGCAAGGTTTCAGGTCGTGTGCCCCAGGGCAGTGGTTACATGGTGTCTCACTGACTCTGCCTTTTTTCTCCCAGCATTCAGCTAAGTTCTGCCTTGCTAAAGGCCAAAGCAGTTTCTTTATTCATTAACCAATAAAAGCAGCACACAGACAGAAGGACCTCCCACACACCCCCCCGCCCACACAGAAAGTATATCTGTTCTCTGTTTCTGCAGATCCTGTTCCAACCCTCACTGTCCAAAGGTTTGGCAGGGCCCCTGGCTTTGAACGGTCGACTTAGTCTCAGTGAGTCCCCAGTCCCTCTTCTGCAGAGTTGGGGTGAAGCCAGCAGCTATCTCAAACAGTGAGAAGAATAAACGTGATTCTTGCCCCATGGCTGCCTTAGAATAAGTGGTCAGCAAAGGTCAGACATTTTTATATCACTATGATAATCAGGTATGGTGGGGCTACACCTGCCTTCCAGTCCTGGTCTCAGTAAGCTAGTATGCAAAAATAGCACAGCCCCACTACCGCTGCCACAGGGGTCTGTCTGCCTTTCTACTCTGTGTGAACAGGGGCACTCTGTTGTGTGTCCTCATACACACAGTCCATATTAATGTCCCCACTCCAGATAATTCAGATCTGGGACACGTGAGCAGTGTGCCTGCAGCATGAGGGCAGCGGCAGGAGTCTGCATGTGGCTTCCAGGCCTGAGCACAGTGATTTGGGACCCCACGTGGGTCGTTTCTGTGGGTTCCCCTGCAGCATCAGCTGCCCCATAAACACAGCGTGGGCTTGGTGGTGGCCAAACTGCGTGCTCAGACCTGTATTTAAGATCTTCCTTGGACAGAGACCGGCAGTCGGAGGACCAAGGGTATAATTTAGATTAGTGTATCACCAGCGGCTAGGATTGTCTAGGCTGCAGCAGCCTCTTCTGGGGGTGTAAACGTAGTTAGCTACTGGTGTTTGCTCAAGGAAGGAAAAAAACTGTGTATGTGAGAGTTTCTGAGATCAAATAATAGCACACACACACACACACACACACACACACACACACACACACACCTTTCTGTTCATCTCCCCTGGGCTTTTTCCTTCAACTCTCCTTGTCTGGATTCCCTTGTCTCTCCCAGATCTTCACTGGTATACTTCCTCTGCTCTCTTTGCATCTGGCTTTATCTTCATCTGTGTTATGTTCCTCCTTGAACCTACAATTGATCACAGTTTGGTACCCATGCCACCTTCTTTACCCTTGTGAGCAACAACTAAACGTGGTGGTGGGAACAGCCAGCTGTGTGGTAGTCCTGGACCATCAGGCATGCACCGACTCCTCGGAGCAGATCCTGGGGCAGGGGGACACATACCTGATTCCCGCCATGCAAGTAAGGGAAGCACAGACTAGAGAAGTGTAAAACTTTGACTGAATCTCCACAGCAGTCCTGATAATGCTGGAACCTGCACGTGCGAGTCTGACCCCAGAATCTCGGTTCTTCACCCTGTGCTTCTATGCCTTACAGAGTCACGTGTGGTCTTCGCAACATTCCCCAATGGTTCAGGGGCTTCTAACCGTGAAATCATCTTAGTGGATCGTAACCGTCCTTCAAGAGTTTAAGCTAGGTAACAGAAGGGTACCCAAGAGCACAGCCCTCTGCAGAAGACAAACCCAGCTTTAAACAGGTTTCAGGTTGGCGTGGCTGTGTGCATGGACATGTTTGCACTGTAAGGTGATCTCCCAGCCAAGCCATGAGCCGAAAGCATCATGAACTCATGACCACCTTGTGTGTGGGGTCCCTTTGGAGAAATGCTGGCATCCGGGGGTGGGGGGAGCTTCTCCCTTTCTTTTTGAAAGTGTAACAACATGGATGGTAATGGTGTCTCACCACCATGGTGAACTTGTTTAGCCAATCATGAAATGGAGAACACAAATAAGTTCCAGAAAGGCAGTCATGTTTGCTGGCTGGGGATGGTTGTTTCTATCTGTTCTCATTTTCTTTTTTTTTTCTTTTTTTTTTAATCTTTATTAAATAAACCTGTAAAGCAGTGGACTTCCTCATGAGTGCCCCCTTTTCTCTTCGTTTGGTTAACTTCCCCTCTGTACCTCACCTTCTCCCCAATTCCCCACCCACCTTCTTCATTCTGTTTCCAGGTCTCTACAGAATTCCAGTTTAAGCACACAGATCTAAAAATCAGAAGCTATGATCCACATCTAAGAGAGTGTGGCGTTTGCCCTTGGGACCTGGGCGCATCTGCTCAGTGCAGTTGCTTCTGTTCCATTCCTTTTCTTGCAGATTTCACTTTTCCTTACCGTTGAACAAAAGCCCATTGTGTGTGCCGCATTTACATTATTTGCTCATCACCCGATGGCCATCCAGGCTGAACCCATTCTCTAGCAATTGTGAGCAGAGCAGCAGTGAACAAGGCTGAGCAAGAATAGAGTCCTTTAGGTGGCATTTGCCCAGAGTGGCGAGTCTGGGTCAGAGGTGAGTTCAGTCCTTCAGACAGATTTCCAAATGGATGAACTAGTATACATCCCCACCAACAGTGTGTAAGTGTGTATTACACCCCCACCAACAGTGTGTAAGTGTGTATTACACCCCCACCAACAGTGTGTGTACTACCTCCCACCAACAGTGTATAAGTGTGTAATACATCCCCACCAACAGTGTGCGTGTACTACATCCCCACCAACAGTGTATAAGTGTGTATGTATTACATCCTCACCAACAATGTATAAGTGTGTACTACATCCCCACCAATAGTGTGTGTGTATTACACCTCCACCAACAGTGTATAAGTGTGTATTACACCCCCACCAACAGTGTGTAAGTGTGTACTACATCCCCACCAACAGTGTGTAAGTGTGTACTACATCCCAACCAACAGCATGTAAGTGTGTACTACATCCACACCAGCATTTGTTGCCATAATAATTTCTTGACAATAGCCATTCTAACTGGAATGAGAGAATCTCATTAAAAGTAGTTTTAATCTACATTTCCCTTGATTATTATGGATGACACACACTTTTAAGAGTGTTTACTGACCATTTTAGTTTCTTCTTTCCAGAATTCTGTTCAATTCTATAGTCCACTTTTAAATCAAGTGGTTTGTTTTCTAGATGTTCAGCTTCTAGAGTTCTTTATTTATTCAGACATTGATCTTCTGTCAGGTGTATATCTGGGGAAGAGTTCTAGTCTGTGTGCTGTAGGGTCCCATTTCTCCACATTCAGAGCTCAATGCCTTGGGATGGAGAGATGCTCATTTTAAGAGTACTTTCTGCTCTTTCAGAGGCCCAGAGTTTGGTCCCCAGCACCCACACCAGGCAGCTTACAACCTCCAAAACCCCAGATCCCCAGGGTATCTGACAGCCCCTTCTAGATTCCCTCCCTCTCTCTTTCTCTCTCTCTCTCTCACCCCTAAGTCATAAAGAATAAAGTAAAAAGTTAAAAAATATCCTAATGCTTAGGGGCTAGCTATTTTAGTTGTAGCGATGAGAAAGGCTGAACTTTTGGGAAGTGTTTCTGGGATTCAGCTTTGTAGAGCCAGTCAAGCCCTAAACACACCTACCATGTCTGCTGTCTCTCAGCATCCCTGGGAGAGAAGGATGGGAGTCTGCTGTCTCTGTCTCTCAGCATCCCTGGGAGAGAGGGATGGGAGTCTGCTGGCCCTTTCCTTGAAGGTTTTGTACATCTTTCCATCCCAGGTCAGAGAAGAGCTTCAGGAGTCATTCTCAAGTCAGCCTGAGTCTGCACCACCAGGGTAGGAATAAAGCAGCTTTGGGAGTTCTCAGCCCTTCTAGCAAGTTCGTGCCAGCTTCTTGATCACTGGGAAATCTTTTAAGTTTGACATGCAAAGTACATCTCTCCTGCCAGTTCTCGACATATGTGAAGTGTGTGTGTGTGTGTGTGTGTGTGTGTGTGTGTGTGTGTGTGTGTGTGTGACTTTGGAAGTTCTAGTCTTGATTCCATGCTGGAGTTGCAGTCTGGGTTTGGCTGTAGGGTGACTCCCCAGGCCTCTAGTTTGTAGTGCTACTTCCTCAAAGAGATTTTTTCAGACATTCCCCCCCCCCCCCGCTAGGTGCCTTTTTCACATTTTCTGTCCATACAATGTTAGCAGGAGGGACACACTGTATGCAAACTTACATTCTACATAGATCTTGGTGCTTTTCTGTTGCTGGGATAAACACCATGACCAAAAGCAGCTGGAGAGACAAGGGGTTCAGCTTCTACCTTTCATAGCCAACTCTGAAGGGGAATGGCAGAAACTCAAGCAGGGCCCAAATTAGGAAATGAAGCAGAAGCCACGGAATAACCATATCGACTGGCACGCTCCTCACAGCTTGCTAGGCCTGCTTCCTTGCACAGTTCAGCCTATGATGATCAGAGGTAGCACTGCCTACAGTGGACTGGGTTGAACTCTTTCTCATTAATTATCAGTCATGAAAATGTGTCTCCGGCTTGCCTACAGGCCAGTATAGTAGGGGCATTTTCTTAACTGAGGTTCCTTTTTCTCAGATGACTGTAAATTGACTCACATTGACAAAAATCATCCAGGACAACATATAAAAAGTATAAGGCTTCTCCACTGCCACCCTCAGGAGTTGATATATGTCGGCCTTAGGGATGACTTGACCCTATTGAGAATGTACACTCCAGAGAGAGGACAGAGGGGGCACAGGCACTTAGTGTCTGACCACACAGGACAGCAAATAAAACCAGGGAAGCTTGACACAAACTAAGCATTTGCGAGAACCATCTTATTTTTATGAGCAATGGTCACCTTAGATAACATTTATCAGGGACCAGCATGATGGAGTTTTGAGCTTTTCCATAAGCTTGGTGGATGTATTTCTTTGTGAAATGGGAATCATTACTATCTTTCTCACAGCAGAAAGGAATTCTGAGGCACAGGCGAGTTTGACTTACGACAGCAACACGGCCACGGGGTAGCCAGGCCCCAGCTTGAATTCAGGGAGGCAGGAGACTAGGGTTATGGCTTGACCACGATGCTCTTGTACTAGACCGTGCACACACGAGATTAATATGAACACTAATATTAACACTGAAGCAAAGGCAGGTGCTGGCACTGTGGCTTCAGATGGGCATTTTAGGGCTTCGGTGAGACCTTTCTGAGACTTCCTTTACAGGCCCAGAGAGCTGTGAACTCCTGATGAGGGCCAAGGTACTGAGTTCCCACCTCCCAGCCTGGGAAATTGCTCAACTCTCTCCAGTAACCATTCCTTCTTTCTGGAAGCAAGATGGCACAGACCGTGAGATGCTGCTGTAGAGAGGCATGTTGCCATGGCAGCCACTCATGCCGCCTTCCCACCCGCTCTGAGGTGCTCTGACACAGGCAGCGGTTTCCATGGTAATGGGAATAATTGAGGGTCTTTGAAGAAAGGACTTGTGTGTGTTCTGACATGGGGAGAATTGAAAATGAACCCTGGGCGTTTGGAGGGCTACCCTAACATATGTCAAAGAGAAACAGCATCATCACTACAGGGATAATCCCCGAAAGTGGGTCTTAGTGATCTCAGAGGCGCTTAGCTTATTCTCCACTAAGCGTTCATCTTTCATCTTTCTATGAGGACAATTTAAACCTTCATAAAATAAGATGAAGAGGTGGAAAGTGTAGCAGAAAGTGAAAGATCAGGAGGGTGTAGATCAATAGCTGCACAGGGGACAGACCCACAGATAACGCTTAGACATGGTTCCACATCTCTTGGAGAGATTTCAAAGGACGAAGGGGCCGATGCTCTGTCTATTCTATTCAAAGCGGCTCAAGGCCCTTCCCGCTAACTGACAGAAATGCAGACTGCTCTGCCCCTTCAGAGCGCTTGCTTTCATGGGTGCCAGGAAGGCAGGGATGCTTTCCTCCACTGTGCCATAGCTAGCTGCATTTCTAGCATGGGCCCTCGTATCAAGATTCACATTGGCCTTTGTGGGCTTTAGGGGTAGCAGGAGATAAAGGAAGGGAGTCAATTGGCATCTGCCCATGATTCCAAGAACAGACCAGTGGGAGAGACCGCTTAGCCCGATCCCTGTGTCATGTGTCCTCCTAGACCATACATGGGTGTGAGGTGTAGTGTAGGCTTGCTAATGCTAGAGAGCTAAGTTTGCATGCACGGTTCTAAGGAAGTGGCTTATACTGACTTGGTATAAGCCTAAAACTCTAAAGAGGTCCTGCTGCATTGTCCTCTGTGCAGATGAAGAAACGGGCATAGAGTTTGAGTAACTTGCACAAAGTCTCACATTTAATACTTGGCTGGGAGGCAGACCACATCCTGAGAGCCTGAACTGAGGCCATGACCACGGGAAGGAACCAAAATCATATGTGCAAAGAGGGTTAGGCAGACCAGTCCTCGGTGACAGAAATCCAGCTCTGTCTTCAGGAACAAAAGGGATACTGTATGTGGAGCTTCAAGCGCTGCTGGATCCGGGCACCCCATCTGTTAGCTCTACTCAGCCCAGCACCCTCCCTTTGCTAAATTCTCTCATTCTGCCTTCGCGATGGCAGAGATATCTGCTGGCAACTTCTAAGTGACATCCCACTTAGCTTAGCTCATCTCCAAGAGCTAAAGAGGACCTTGCCCATACACCCATCATCCCAAGCAAGTCCCGCAGCTGATAATGTTGATATGGACAGTCCAGTATGAGCTGCATGCCAGCTATTTAGTTCATGCTGTGTGCTTTTTGATCAGACTTGGATCAAGTGCCTAACCTTATGGCTGTGGTAGGAGGAAGTTAAGCTAAGGGGATTCCTCAGGGGAAATCAGGACAGAAAGGGAAGAAATGGATGTTGGATGGGAAGAGTCACTAGCTGTCCTCAGCCCTTGCTCTCTGCTATGGGACTCAGACATCCCCAGCCAAACCACATCTATTGCTCCTCACTGCTCTGAGTTCTCTTTCGAAGGCACAGCCATGGACCAGTCTCTCCTCTATTTAAGCAGTGGGAAATCTCCAACACGTCCGCTCAGGCTACTTTCCTCTCTGGCACTCTGCAGGACACCCTCCTCCTCTTTTGAGATCTGCTCTCCCGCACCTGCATGGCATTGCCTCGTTAACTTTCCTTCAGCGGTTCTCACTTGGCTCTCTTCAGTCCCCTCACTCAGCCTCATTCATTAGCAATGCTTCAAGTCTTTCATCTTTCCCCGCTCTGCCCAGCCTTCTTGTATTTTCTCACTGTCATTAAAAAAAAAAAAAACCAAAGTTCTGCTTCTCCTTGGCCTTCTGTGATTCCTCTGTGGTCCAGGCCCATGGGAGCTTGTATACTTTCCTTGATGGGTCTCTGCGTACTTTGAAGCTTGTGATTTAGAGACCTGAGATTCAGGAAGCTGAAGAATCTCTTTGGGGTGTTTACTACAGAAGGGAGGGTGGTGGCAGGAGCAGAGTAGGGTGCAATGCCATGCTTATCATGTCCCTCCTCACACCAAGGACTTTTCCTCGGCACACGTCATGCCTCCCTGTGCACACTGATTCCGTCTCCTGTCGATTCCTGGTCTTTCAAACTCTCGTTCAGTCTCCTGGTTATTTTGATATCAACACCTATATTCCTGAGAGCTAATGAGAATTAAGGCCCATTTGTTTGGCAAGCAGAATCTCTGGAGATTTTGTTGTTCATAAATGGCATTCTTTACCCAAAGTATTGGAGTGTAGAAATAAAGCTGGCCTCGAAATCTCACAGGAGAGAGGAGGGGACTGTTCTGTTTGCCACCTCATCCCCATTTATACCTGAGGCACTAATGCCTAGTGCTATGGTGTTTGGGTAGTGGTCTGGGGTGGCGATTAGGTTCAGATGAGGCCAGGAGGGTGGTGTCACCTCATGGTGGAATTAGTTTCCCGTCTTAGCAGGGGAAGACATAAGAGTGCCCTTCTGTCATGAGCACGTGCTGAAGAAAGGCTATGTGAGCCCAAATAGAAGGAGTAATCAATGAACCACAAAAATAGCCTTTGCCAAAATAAGTCTCTCCTGCTGAAGACACCGTGCATATCAGGCATAGGACTTGGAGCGTCTGCACTGGATCTGCCTGGAGTGAAGCAACCGATAGTTCTTCCCAGCTGTAACACCTACGACAACCTTATGATATCCTTAAGAGTGCAGTAGCGGCGCTCATGTCTTGCTTGTAACCAGCTGTCTAATTGGGGTGAAGGTGAGCCCAACAAGAGGGAAATCATTCCTGGTACCTGCCTAACTAACCCAGAGATAGTAAGGTCATGGATCTCAAAGGACAGCCTCCTACTGCCATTTTACCCAACCAGCAAAAATGTATATGGCTGTCTTTTAAATATTTATCCCTATACTCGCAGGTAAGAATACCTTTCACTGCTTATACTGGCTAGTTTTTATGTCAGCTTGACTCGTACTAGGGGTCAGTTGGGAAGAAGGAATCTTCACTGAGAAAGTGCCTCCATAGAACTGACCTGTAGGTAAGTTTGTAGGGGACTTTCTTGGTTGATTATTGGTGTGGGGGGGGCACACTGTAGGCAGTGACACTCCCTGGCAGGTGGTTCTGGGTGCTGTAAGAAAACAAATGGAGCAAGCTATGGGAAGCAAGCCAGGAAGCAGCACTCCCCCATGAGCCTCCAGTCCTCTCCTGCATCCAGGCTCTTGCCTTGTCTGGGTTCCCGCCCTGACTTCTCTCAGTGATGGAGAGTGCCCTGGAACTTTAAGCTGAAATAGTCCTTTCCTGTCTACGCATCTTCTGGTCATTGCGTTTTATCACAGCAACAGAAACACTAAGACATCACTCATCAAGAGAACTTTGCAACAGATGGAGACCATGACAGAAAATGACAGCTGGTAAAAAACGTAGATAACAACCAACTGTGTGTGTGTGTGTGGGGGGGGGGGAACAACCACAATGCATCTACAGCTCCTGTACCTAAGACCTAAGGAACATCGCGGAAGAGGTGGGAAGCTTTTGTGAGCCAGAGGACCCAGATCTTTGCTGTGTGAGTGTGTCTCCTAGAAAGGATGGGGAAACCACACCCACGAGAGCATGCTCGTTATATGGCTGCCCAGTAAGTCCTGAAGATGTATACCACCAATAGGTATGCGAACATGGAAGGGGAAAATTCACAGGGCTCCAACCACAGACAAAGAAGTACGGGCATCTGAGAAATACCGCGAGTGGGAGAAAAATTCCTCCCCAGGGATGAGCCTCCAGTTGGTTACCCGATACCAAGCGGCTGTCCCCCAAATCAAATACATACAAAAACTAAGCAAGCTGTATTTATATACTTAGGCAGATATATATTTCAATGATTTCAAGGGGAATCAAGGATTTGGAACACGTAAGAGGGATTGGAGGGAAGAAAGGGAAGAGAGAAAATGATGTAATTATTTTTTTAAGAGTCTTCACCAGACATAGAATGGCTTGGCGCCTTGACTTTGCTTCAATTTTTTAGCCTCTAGAATGGTGGCAAATAACCACTAACGCAATGCTGTGAGGTTATAATAGCCCTTCAAGACTTGGTTATCAGTAGAAGCTAACCTTGATCCTTTGTCTAAAGAACTCAGATAAAACCAGCTCTCCTGGAGCCGGATAATAAACATCTAAGTCTGAAATGCTTGACTTCACGCAACAGGCTTGGAAGGTGCGCATTCCTTCCCTATGTGAGGTCATTGTTAGTGCTGTTGTTCGCTTAACAGGTCCCCCTTTCCAAGTACAATTTAGGATTGCATTTCGTTATCGTCCGTGGAGTCCGACTGCATAGCTGACATTTCGTCCGATGAACACGCACACTCTCTTCCAAGGAACTTGTGTTCTCTCTTCCTCTCTGGACTTTTACCTCAAGAACCAGCAGTAAGATTGTAAGGAGGACAGACAAAACAGAGGCCATCCCTACACATCTCCTACTCTATCTGCCATGTGTTTGCTGGCGTCACAACAATTGAATACAATTCGGAGTTACTTATTATTTCAGCATAACTTGGGCTGTACCGATTTTTTTTTCAAGAGGGACCTATGAGCGGATCAAAGCTTGAAGACAAATTAGCTTGGCAGAGAGTCCTCCCTTTTTCACACTTATTTCTTTATGTGGGGGCAGAGTCTTGCATGCATTTAGTTAGTATATATGTGGAGGACAGAGGATGTGGTGATTTGAATGAAGTGTTCTCTGTCACCTTGGGCATTCGAACGCTTGGCCCCTAGTTGGCAGCATCAGTTGGGGAAGCTTAGGGGGTGCAGCTATCCTGGATGAGCTATACTGCTGGGGGTGGGCTTTGAGGTTTCAAAACCCACTTGCCATTCCCAGCTTGCTCTGCTTCCTGCTTACAGTGTAAGGTACGACCCTCAGCTTGCTGCTCCAGCTGCAGTTGCTGCCTTCTGCCACATTTCCCAACTCTGATGGTCTGGACTCATCCCTCTGGAGCCATAAGCACCAATAAACCCTTCCTTCTATAACTGCATTGGTTAACACAGCAATAGAAACCCTAACTAAGACAGAGCACAACAGGTAGGAGCTGGTTGCTCCTTTCTGTCCTTGTTTATGGGAACCCAACTCAAGTTATCAGACTTGGCAGCAAGCCCCCTTATTCCCCGAGTTGGTCTTCAGTAGAGATTTCTCCATTCGTCCAAAAGGTTTTCTTTTTTACCTTCCACTAACATTAGAAGGCTCAACCCTGACCTCTTAGGGATCAGCTCAAATATCACCTCTTCCCTCCTGATTTTTAATCTTGATCAACATGCCATCAGCTTGATTAGATTGAGGGATACCCAGGAGTTTAGCAAGCACACCTCCTGGGGGTGTCAGTGAATGCTTCCAGAAGTGAGTAGATCCTGGAGCTCTGTACTAATGAAAGTTTTGATTTGTTAATGGATTTAAACGTTCAGTAGGACTATTTGGAGGTCGTAGGGCTGCAGCATCCAGGACTTCCTGGAGAAAATGGGTCACTGGGGAATGTCCTCTAGGGCTATATCTTTTCCTGACTCCTTCCTATTTTTGTTTCTCTTTGCTTCTTGTTTACCACGAAGCAAGCTGCCCTGAAGTGCACTGCTTGCCACAAAGGACAGTAACCTCATAACTTTAGGGAAAATCAATTTTTCCCTTTTTTTGTTTCTGTAGGGTATTTGGTCATACCGACAAACTGATACATGTCACTATTCTGTGTAGGTGAACTTTTCTTTTTGAACCACCAGCTCACAAAAAAATGACACAGAGACTTATTATTAATTATGAAAGCTCTACCTCAATTTCAGCTTGTTCCTAACTAATTCCTCCAACTTAAATTAGCCCATATTTATGTGCTTTTATGTAGCTCGGTTACCTTTACTCTGTACTCCCCACCCTGCTTCCTCTCTGTCTGTCTGGCAACTCTGCCTTTCTTCCTCCCAGAGTGCTCTCCCTCCCTTGAAATTCTACCTATTCTTTCCTGCTGAGTTATTAGCCATTTGGCTCCTTATTAAACCAAGCACAGTGACACAGCTTCACATAGTGTAATGGAATATTCTGCAACACTTCCCCCTTTTTGCCTAAATATAAAGGGAAGGGTTCAACTCTGACATAGTAAAACTATGTACAATAAGAACAATTTTCAGATTAAGAATTACATTTACACTGTCCAGTCCATTTGCATTTGTCAAATTTAGGGAAAATACTCTCTTATCTATCCAAAGTTTTATACCTAAACCATTTTTATCATAACTTCTATAACTATCCTAAAATGTCCTTTTAGACATTAAAACATTGTTTTATATAAACAACCTAATCTTTTATGTTTCTCAATCTTATAAACTTTGTATCACTTATGTAAGTTTCTTTTCTGAATTTGGTAACAAGAAAAACTGTAAAACTATAACTATCTTGCTTCCAATACCCATAAAATACCCAAGAAGGATAAAATATTACTCGAGTAAACAGAAAGTGCAGAGAAAGCAACTTCTAAAGCTATAGAAATGACACAGACATCTGGCTGCCTAAACAGTCATCCCAAGTTTCCTTTCTGATGCTGGGGCATCCATCTTCAGT
Organism: Arvicola amphibius; assembly: GCF_903992535.2. Lineage (NCBI taxonomy): Eukaryota > Metazoa > Chordata > Mammalia > Rodentia > Cricetidae > Arvicola > Arvicola amphibius. The sequence continues at coordinate 13,054,800 of NC_052061.1, forward strand.
CTAAAATATCTGACAGACTGTTTTTATAAAGTAGGAATTTTGAAGGACTATTCTACCTTTCTTGGCAAAGTTTGGCAGTCACTTTCTTTTGTGTCCTGCTTGTCGTTTGGAGAGCATACTTCCAGCAATCAAAGCAAGAGCAGGTTCTTTGCTCAGTGAGTGGCTAGCTTTTGCCAAAAAGAAAGTACTGGGAAAGGGAAGACTTTTCTGTAGTTAGTCCTCACTAGAATAGTCTATGAGGCTGGACAATCTCAACCAATGCCTTAAAGTTGTTCTGTATGAAGAACTCAGAGAAAACTGAAACAGAGGTACTCTGAGAGGCTGGATCACATGGACCACCTATTTTCATTGGTGTCTGGTCCCCTTGTTCTGAAAACTCACAAACTTTCAAAGGTAACGTACATATCTGTATTGTCTAGTATGGAATATTCAGTATTCACAAGTCAGTTAAAGATGATTTTTTTTGTTCTATGTAGGTAAACGGCATCTGTCAACTTCATAAGTCTGTTTGGACTGCATATCTAAGCTGTAATATAATAAGTCACGAGGACTCAGTAACCAAAAAGGTTTATCATGTCTCTTCCAGTCTCAGACCAATTGCCATGCAGAGGGATCAGCATACATGCCACCTGTCCTGTTCCAACACTTAGTGTTATATCAAAGGAGGCTGTAAGAACCAGTAATATCAAAGAGGAAGTGGCCCATAATCTGGTAAAGGCAATGATGGTGTTGAAAGGTATGCTTAACCTGAGCTCTGTGATGAACAGGAGAGAACACTTCAGGGATGTGGGACCACATGGTGCTTGCAGGGGGAAGAGGGGATAAATCTGTCAGTTTTCATCATTTTATATAGTTTCCCTAGCACAAAGCAGCATATAGTAACATGCACACATGCTCAAAACTGGTCACTTGATGGACTTGCCCTAAAATATATTTCTTTGAAACTCAATTCAAATGCTTAGGTTTAAATTGTAAATATGTACCCGCACAAGCCCAACGTGTGACCTTCTTGGTGTCTTTGTTTGGCACCTGCATTCTCTGTATGTAACTAAAGTAGACTTGGATATCCATCCAGAAAAATCCTGGACGAAAAGATTTTTACAAACAGAGCATAACCTATCTCCATGACTAACTCCTCGGTAAATACAACTACTCACTCTTGTTTGTATCTCTGCCATAGCAAATGATAAAACAAGGGCACCTGCTAAACCCAGACCTTCCCAGCTGTCTGTAAGCCAGACAGAACCCAATGCTATTGTCCTCTCATGGACAATAGAGTGACCATAAACACCATCCAGTTTAGCTTTAACCTTTCCAAGGGATGAATGATTAGGGGTTAGTTTGGATGACAGCTTTATGGTTTTTGTTCCCCATGTAAAAGCAACCTTGTGATGGGTTGGAATTGTAAGTGCCCATGTGATGGCTCACAATGACTTTCAACTTGCTGTGATTTAGAATCACCATGGAAACAAATCTGTGAGGAAACTTCCAGATTAAGTTAGTATTGATAGGAAGACTCCCCTTATGTGTGGTATCACCAGTCCCTAGGCTGAGGTCCAGGCTGAATAAACAGGAAAAGGTAAGGTATGTGAGCACCAGAATTCACACTGTTTTGCTTCCTGGCTGCAGATGGGATACGCCAACCACTACGCCTTCCCTGCCATTATGGACCGAATCTCTTCAGATTGCAAGCCGAAACCAACTTGGGTTGCTTCTTAAAGAGTATTTTTTTTTTCCCCGTACCAAGGAAACTGGCAGTGATGGGTAGTGATATGTTCTTTAACTTCACAACGACAGACTCAGAGCTCCTGTCCCTCAGCTATGGCTTTGTGTCCTTCTAAAGCAACCAAGTAGAGTTCTGTATCTGTTTAGCATTCCTTTAAAAATGGACTCCAAGAAATGGGGTAGATTAGAAGATTTATAACTCAAATGGTGCATGAGTGAGCTACAAGGTGCCATTGCAGGGGTTCTGGGGCGATGCACATAGGTCGTCGTGGCTAATGTGATCGTGGCATGCTTTGCTTATTTCACAGCCTTGTCCAAATTCATTTATTCTTATTATAAAATATTTTATGTGTATAATAGTGTGTATGTGTATGCGCCTATGCATGCAGGTGCCCACAGAGGCCAGAAGAGGGCACCAAATCCCCTAGAGCTGGAGTTACGGACAGTTGTGAGGTACCAAGTGTGGGTGCTGGAATCCAAACTCTGGTCCTCAGCTAGACCATCAAATATTTGTTCTTAACCCACGGCCCACTCCCCAGCCACCCTTTACCCCGGATTAATTTCTAAAACATTGTAAAGGGCATCTCTGAAACTTATGCAACTTCTTCCATAGATACTGGTTGTCTTAAAAGGGTGAATCCATTTCTTTCCTGCTGTGGTTACCAGAGTATATCTGTGCATACTTACAAATAGAAGGTCAGGGAAGCAAAGGCAGGGGAGAGTTCACCTGTATCCGTATACAGGTAGCATAGCACAGTGGGCATCCACAGGCCAGTTGGCTCAAGCAGAGATACCACACACACACACACACACACACACACACACACACACAGAGAGAGAGAGAGAGAGAGAGAGAGAGAGAGGAGAGGAGAGAGAGAGAGAGGAGAGAGAGAGAGAGAGAGAGAGAGAGAGAGAGGGAGAGAGAGAGAGAGAGAGAGAGAGAGAGAGAGAGAGAGAACTGACTTCATTTCCTCCTCATTGCTAGTCCTACGAATTTCACCTTCCCTCAAAGTCCAGCAGCCGGCACACGCGCGACAGTGATTTATTTCGAATCTGATGTTATTAATAGCTTCTCATTTTCTTGCCATTGCTCAGAATGTTAACGGGAGGGAGAGCAGAGGAGCCGGCCTGAGAGGGTCTCCTCGCAGCTGCATGCATGCATGTGTTTATATGCAAAGGTCTTCGGAGAACCTTGCAAATCCAAATGCCTTCAGCATTTAGCTCAGAAAAAGAAATGCGCTTCTGCAGGCTGGTCTAGGCCCCCCTCCCTGATGCTCTTTCTATGTCCTTTATAACTCAAATTTATCTTTCTTACAATGTTTCATCAAAATCCCCTTTTTTTCTTTCCTATTCATTTCTTTTGGGGGATTTTCCATTTCCATAAGTCAATTCCTTTAAAATGAGTTTTGTGCATTTTAAGTAGCAAATTTGCAAATGAACAGGATCTGGCAGCTCGTGGGTAAGAATATTATTTTCACAAACAAGAAATATTTGGGCGGCTGGAGGACGGAGTGCCACATTGTATTTCGCTAGGTCTTTTCAACAGAGCTCTGGTGCTTGGGTTTTCTCTATTGAAATCTTGTATTTGTTGATTGCTTTGATGCTAGCTCTGCCTGTGCGGAGAGCTCACCAAAGCCAAAAGATTAACTGTGAGGTCCTTGCTGCCCGCACTTGGTCTTCTTGCTTGGGAAGCTGCAGCTGGAGGGAACATGTCTCACAGACCAGGTGCAGTTGCGAGGGGACATGATGCTCCCTTTAGATACCTCTAGCCCAGATTTCAGACACAAAAAAAGGAGTTTTGGTTCAGGCTGTGACCATAGCCTCTTTCCCCTGGCGTTAGAGGGACCCGTGTCCATGCCAAGATCCTCCCTCCTACCCACGTGTCTTGGCTCGCTGTGTGTACTCAGTGGAGCCGGCAGCAGGGCTGGGGTTTTGTACTCTTCCTACATGACTTTGGAAGGAAGTAAACGGGCCTGGTTTTGGTGGAGTTAATCTGACTCTTAGATGATTGCTCATAAGAGCTCAGTCTAACAGAGTCCCGGCAATGAGAACGAGGCCACACGTGGCAGGGATGATGAATGATGGGCGGGAAGAGTCGGACTGAGGTTAGAAATGGTTCAGGCGCAGACAAAAAGCTTATAGCAAAAAATGATTTGCCAGCGAACCCACAGCTGACCCTTGACTGAGATGTGGCGAGTTTTGTTTTTAGGACCATTTTTTAAAATTGTGATAAAATACAGCTATTATAAAAATTTCCATCTGAGCCACTTTAAAGTCTCCAGTTTTACAATTAAACACATTCTCATCAATGTACTTCCCACTTCCTGAGCTCTTGCAAAGCCCAGCCCCCTTCGTCCAGCTCCAGGCAGCCATGTTTCTATGTTCTCTCTTCCCAGGACCATTTTAAGACTCTGTGCTGTTGGGGCTTTCTTAGAAGTTGCTGGAACCTATTAAACCAATAAAAGAAATCTCTATCCTCAAAAAAAAAATCCCAAAGGAAGTTTGAATCACCATCCACAAGAAGGGCTGGGATGGGCCTCCTTGAGGAGACCAGGTCTCAAGTGCCATCAGACGCCTGTCCTGCTCCATGACCTAGCTTCTTCCTCCATCCCAACTCCATCTCCCCTCTGCAGAGAGCTTCCTCTGCTAGGTAGAAAACAGGGCTGCCAACATATTAGCTTCATCTGCCTGCAAAAACCAGTGTCCAAGCTCTGTGGTATAAATTCCTAGTCACGTGTCAGAGGCTCATGTCTCAGAGTGAGGGTACTGTCATTGGACTGGCTTAAGATGCTTCTGACCAATCAGCTGGGTCTGGGGTAGAGGCAGGTACCATTCTGCCAGAGTCCATGGAAACCATCCGGGGATGGGAAGAGCTGAATGTGCTCCCAGCAGAAAGGGCCAGTGGTGCTGAGCAGACATAAAACCCGACAGTGGCCCATCATGCTCTTCCTCTACCAGCTGCCCATGAATGTCGAAGACACTTGTGCACAGCACAGCCCCCACCCTGTTCCTGTTTCAGCCTTCCGTAGTTCACCCACGTTCTGTAGGTCTTCCTCTTCTTCTTTCTTCCTTTATTTTTCAAGGAAGGGTTTCTCTGTGCGGTCCTGGCTATCCTGGAACTCACTCTATAGACCAGACTGGCTTCGAACTCAGAGATCTGCTTGTTTCTGCCTCTGGAATGCTGGGATTAAAGGCATGAGCAACCATACCCAGTTCATCATCATCATCATCATCATCATCATCATCATCATCATCATCATCATCGCTGTCTTTTGGCTGGAGAGGTGGCTCGGAGGTTAAGAGCACTTGCTGCTCTTGCAGAGGCCCTAGACTCAGTTCCCAATACCACCATGGTGACTCACAACCATCTGTAACTACAGTTCCAGGGGCTCTGATGTCCTCTTCTGACCTCCACAGACACCAGGCATGCATGCAGTATACATACATGTGTGCAAATAAAGCACTCATATATATAGAGAATGTACATGAAGTTTAGATATACCTTTTTTTCCTAAGGTCCTAGAGATGGAGTCAGGGTTTTCACATTGCTGCTGAGTCACACCCCCGTGGCACCCTTTCATACTAAGAACAGTGTATAGTTAGGTTGTCATCTGCATAGTGGATGGCACATGCTCACCTGTTCCCTGTTAGGGTGTCAAAATGTGACTCTCCTTGGTGACATTCTTGTGCTTTACAGAAGAGTCTAAGACCAAAATCTCTTGAGAGTTCATTGTTCTAACCTAACCATCAATTGTCATTTGTGGCTTCTGGTCCCCTCGTCTCCCTTCTGGAATCAGCCTGGTAGCATTTTCAGAGTGGAGCAGCTCTCAGATGCTAGCAAGGAGACAGAGAGAGGTCTGCCCCCTTGGTCTCCTTATTAGCCTAATTCCCTTGTTTTGTGACATTTAGCTAGGCAGGCTCCATCTGCGTTTTTATATTGCCCAGATTATCCTTGCCTTTAAAGAACTGCTTTGGCATTTGGGCTGAGCAGATTTACACAGGCAAACACTTCATCTCCAAAGCATATTAGCCGAGGAGCAAAATCCAATTGGGTACCAGGCTTTCTTCAGCGAAGGCTGTGGGCAGTGTGGGGACACTGATACAGCAGCCATCTATCTGAGTCTCCAGAGAAACTCAGTGCTCACCTGCTTCTCAAGGTGAAGAATGTGAGGCCGCTTGTACTAACACCCCCACCCCCACCCCCACCCCGGCTCGGTGGGCAGCATTTTCAAGGCCTTTCCCCTAGCTGAGTTGCCAAAGACATTGTGTGCAGTGCTGCATGCACTGGAACAGGAGTGCCGGCCACAGTTTGACGAAGGGAGAAGGCTTTCATCAACACTGTGGTATTTCGGATGGTCTAGGTGACCCCAGGCTTCTCTGCCTAAATAGTGAACTTGAATAACAGAATTTATGTCAAGGAGCCTTTTAATCTGGACACGGGGTGGAAAATAAGCTGAAGAGAAAACCACTTCCCGAGTGCCAGCCCCCATGCATGGAGCCAAACCCTGTGCTCAGGAAAGCAGAAGGTGTGCGCTCTGCCCCAGGAAAGCGGAAGGTGTGCACTCCGCCCCAGGAAAGCGGAGGTGTGCACTCCACACCAGGAAAGTGGAGGTGTGCACTCCACACCAGGAAAGCGGAAGGTGTGCACTCCGCCCCAGGAAAGCGGAAGGTGTGCACTCCGCCCCAGGAAAGCGGAAGGTGTGCACTCCACACCAGGAAAGCGGAGGTGTGCACTCCACACCAGGAAAGTGGAGGGTGTGCACTCCACTCCAGGAAAGTGGAGGATGTGCACTCCACTCCAGGGACACCCAGTTCATCCCAGGAGCTAGTAGTGGACCCATGCCATATCTGCCCAAAGTCCATTTTCCTTACGCTACTGATATACACTTGACTTCCTTCTGGAAACATCTTCACTCCATTCTCAGATTGTGTCTTTTACACACTTACCTTTGCCAAAGGTCACAATTAGTCACATGCCTGACAGCTAACCAATGAGACTTTTCCTTCCTTCTGATTGGTTCACAAATGTACACATGATCCAAGGCTGAGTAACGCAATTACCTTCCAGGACTTACTTAGACTTGAACTCTTAGGTCAGAGTCTTGCCTTCAAGCAGAGAGGGCTGCAACAGGACAAGGGCTTACATGTTTCCCAGCACCCTGGTTATGGGAGGCAGCTATCATGTTGCATGGGTCACATATTAGCCAAGCCCTACTCCTCTACCTAGAGAGTGGCCCCTGTCACATAGCCTGCATCACACATGCTCAGATCCATACCTCGGTCATATGGCATAGGCTATCTGTTAATTGACCTCCTTCCTTGTGGTGCAAGGCTTTGATTCCCTGGAAAACCTTTAAAAGTGAACACCTGGGGGCTGGAAAGATGGCTCAGAGGTTAAGAGCATTGCCTGCTCTTCCAAAGGTCCTGAGTTCAACTCCCAGCAACCACATGGTGGCTGACAACCATCTGTAATGAGGTCTGGTGCCCTCTTCTGGCCTGCAGGCATACACACAGACAGAATATTGTATACATAATAAATAAATAAATATTTTTTTAAAAAGTGAACACTTTTGACTGGGCAGTGATGGCTCACACCTTTAATCCCAACACTTGGGAGGCAGAGGCAGGTGGATAGAGTTCGAGGCCAGCCTCATCTACAACAGCTAGTTCCAGGACAGGCTCCAAAGCCACAGAGAAACCTGTCTCGAAAAACCAAAAAAAAAAAAAAAAAAAAAAAAAAAAGTGAATGCCTTTGGATGTATCTGGGCTCTCTTTTAGACCCCCTGAGGTGCTGTTGCCTGTGTCCCTGTTGCTTATGCTAATAAACCTCTTACCTAAAGACTGGGCTCATCACCCCTCCTCTCAAACGCCCTTTCCTTTCTTCCCCTAAAATCTAACTTTGACAAGATGGTGATACAGCGTCTGATACCTCCACAGTTCCCCATTGTACAGCGGAGGAAGCCGAGAGTGCAGAGGATGAGCTGGGATTGCGATCGTCCAGAATCCACGCTCTGCTAGCGAGACTCATGCGGACCATGTGCCTCTCATTTCCTGCCAGCAGGAAACTCCTTTCCCCCTTCCTGGCTCTTTCTTCCAGGAGCAAGTCCCTTCCAGAACAATGTTGAGGCCCATCAGAGGTGTCTGTCCATGTGCTGGGCAAATACCCTGGTTAAAACAACTGATCTCTGGATAAAAGCCCAAGAACCACACAGAAGCCAACGGTCCAGTATAGTGCCTAGAAGGGCTTGTGACCCCTCTGAGAATTTGATGAGACCTAGAGATCCACCACCACGGCCACCTATAGTCTTTAAGAATGGCCCATGCCAAGGCTCTTGGGCTTGCAAGCGATTGAAACTCAGTTTAAATTAGCTTGCCCTGAGGAGAAAACAGTTGATTCCATTAAGTGTCAAAGGAAAGGATGCAGCCAGGCCCTCCGAATGATTGGAACAGGTACAGGGCTTTCCCCCTGAGTACTAAGAAAGAATTTGAAAACAATTTTGCTTTATTTCTGACCGCAAATGTTGCCTCGAAGTCTTAAGTATACCTAGGCAAGCATTCTACCAGCACGCTACAGTCTCAATACTTTAAAACTCTTTAGTTTGAGACAGACCTCACTGAGCTGTCGAGGCTGGCTTTGAACTCACCCCGTAACCCAGATTGATTGTAATGTTTGTGCCTCAGACTCTTCCACAGCTGGGATTACAAACCCGGAGTATTGTAGTGACTTTTGTATTGTTCTCTGCCTCAGCTGGGTGTGACCCATGTGAGGAACATGGCTGACACTGGGTCATTTATCAATGAGAGGCCACATGTACAGCCCACCCTCCAGCTTGGAGAAGACTCAGTGAGTCACCCCTGTGGCTGAGGATGGGACAGCTGAGGGGATGAACAAAAACGACTCAAGAAAGAATCAAGCGAGGACCTGGCTCCACAGCCTAAAACTCTGGAAAAACAAACTGAGGTCTGACATGAATAATTCAGAAAAACACGGACCTCAGGATGGATTATCGCCAGCATCCCAGAGACATATTTTGACTAAGGTGACCCAGAATGCCGCCTTCAAATTTTCCTTTCTCTGGTTAAGAATTAGCAATGCAGCCCACGCGCCCATGACCTACCGAAGGGAAAATTGCTTTAGAAAATACAAAGATGTCGATTTCCTACTGGGAAATGAAGGACTCGGAGACCAAGCTCCTTCTGTTTCTAGACTTTATAAAAGGGAAATAAAACAGAAACAAAAAACAAAAAGTTGCATCAGACAGGCCTTGTCCAGGCCCTCAAATGCTTTTTCTTTCTTCTTTCTTTCTTTCTTTCTTTCTTTCTTTCTTTCTTTCTTTCTTTCTTTCTTTCTTTTTTTCTTTCTTTCTTTCTTTCTTTCTTTCTTTCTCTCTCTCTCTCTCTCTCTCTCTCTCTCTCTCTCTCTCTCTTTCTTTCTTTCTTTCTTTCTTTCTTTCTTTCTGTTGGTGCTGTTTTTGCTTTGCTTGCTTTCTGAGATGGGCCCAGAAGGCCTCAACTTCTTTATTCTCCTACCCCAGTCTTTTGAGGGCTGGAATGACAGATATAGGACATCTACATCTGATATTAATTGTGAAAACTATTAAATCCCCCAGTTGTTTTTCCAAAGGCACTGCCAGCTCTGATGTAAGCCCTTTCAATTAGTTCTCTGCACAGATGCCAAGCTAACCTGAAAACACAAAAACAAAAACAAACCCGAGAGCGAACTCCTAGTTGGGTATGATTCCCCTCAACCTGCACGTGATCAAGACTGCGCTCTATGAGGAATCAGAGTCACGCTCATCTCTAGCTCCTCCATCTGGCTTTCAGCCTTCAAAGTTTCATGTCACTTTTGCTTCCTGCATCCTCATCTCTCCTCCGAACTCACCCTAAATATCTTCTGTTGGAAGCTTGGTTCTTCATTTGCCTTCCTGGTCATCGATCTTTTGTTCTCTGACTTACGGCCACCTTTACCCTGTTCTGTTGTGTCTGCAGAAATCTGGGGCAAACTTGCTGCAGGCAGGTGCATTCGGTGGAAGGCCAGAGGACATTTCCAAGGAGCGGGCTTCTGATTGCATCTGCCTCCTCCACAGATAGTTCTGCTTTTTGGTCTTTGCTGTTACTAACATCTCTGCTACTGTACTAAGCCTGTGTGATTTCCCACCTCTTCTGATGTGTCTCCATATTAACTACCCACCAGCCAGCTGTCTGATAGAAATTCATTTCTCCTGACCTGGGCACATCTGGAAACAGGACCATGATCTAAAAGTGTCTTCAGGGGTGGAGCGGTTTCCTAGTGGTCTGAGCACTTAACTGTTCTTGCAGAAGCCCTGAGTTTGGTTCTCAGTACCCATATCAGGTGGCTCACACTGCTGGTAACTCCAGCTCTGGGAGATCTGAGGTCCTCTTATGAACTCTGTGGGCATCTGCAGGCACACACACACACACATACACGTAAGAAATAATCAAATAAGTCTTTTTTTAAAAGGCGTAATGATTTTATTCTCCCATAAATGACATCATATATGTGCAATTGTTTCAAGAGCATTGCTTAACTTTTAAAAGGCAACACAGCCAGCATTATTTACAATTGTATGAAATAATAAACAATAGGAAGAGTTTCCTTCTCATTCCAATACTTTGTTTAGAGCAAATAAAGATACTGTATACCAAGCTATAAACAGGCATTCCTATTTGTACATGTTTGGGCTAATGGAAGAGTACCAGACCCATATCTCTGAAACTTTGTATTCATTTAACAATACCTTTTGGGCCGCTTTCCTTTAACTGTACATATAAGTAGATTTCAGTCCCTTTTCATTGGCTACCTGGAGTCTCCTTGTATGGGTGCTAATTTATTTAACTGATTCAGATAGATAAATATTTATGGTGCTTTGTATAGTCTGCAATTATCAGCCTATAATGCAAATTACTCTGTATATTGTAACAAGTGCAATAAACTTCGAAGGAGTTGTTACGGTGAGGGCTAAGGAGATGATTCACTTTCTCAAGTGCTTATACTGCGAGCACAAATGTCTGAGTTCCCATCTCTAGCACTAATGTAAAAGCCCAGTGCTCAGGGAACAGGCAGAGCCTGGAAGCTCATTGGTCAGCCAGTGCAGCTGAAACAGTGAGCCTAGGTACAGCGAGAGACACAATTTTACTAGACAGTGTGGGGAACAACACAGGATGACAGCAAGAATTGGCCTCTGCCTACCATATGTGTGTGTGCAGGGGCAAGCGCACACCACACACACACACACACACACACACACGGTGAGAAGTGTAAGTTTTTATGAATTAGATATGATCAAACTGGCTTTCAAAGAACCTGTCTTGTTTTACCTTGTCACCAAGGCCATCTGTGGGTTTTGTTTACCCCTGACCTTTACAAAAGTGTTATTGGAAGTTTTTGATTGCTGGTCTGGAAGGTGAAAAAGGCTGCCTCATCTCCAGATGCTGAGCTGTGCTCTTCTCCTAATACACACGTGTGCCCCATCTTTATCATCATTACTAATAGAACCTACTCTTTTTGAGGGCTTTTTTATGACAGCTCCCACGCTGAACTTTATGTGCATTTTCTCCGAATTTAACAATATTACGAGGCATATGGCTTCCTTACTTTGCAGAGGGGGAAACAAGCTTAGAGAACCCCAAGTTCAGTGATTTGTTTACAGCCTCCGAGCTGGAATTCTACAAGGATGTATCCCATGAGCTTCTGGTCATTCACATCACTGAATTACAGTTGGCTTGGAAGGTTAAACTTCTGCTCTTCTGTATAGCTCTCTGATTCTTCATTCTCTTAAAGGTAAGGATAATGTCTTACCCTGTTAGTCAAGGGAATGGACTATCCTATGTTAAGTCAGACAAAATGGTTTAATTTATTTTATGTTTTATGTGCATCGAGTGTTTGTCTATCGGTATGTACACTACATAAATGCCAGGTACCTGAGGGTGTCAGAAGAGAGTCCTGAATATCCTGGAGGTGGGATTAGAGGTGGCTGTAAGGTGCTATGTCGATGCTGGGAATCAAACTTGGATCTTCTATAAAAACAACCAGTGCTCTTAACTACTGAGCCATCTCTCCAGCCCCCTAGCCCTAAATTAGAATTTCTTAATGGGATAGAATATTTTCCCAAGATTCTACTTATCCATAAGCGTTTGATAAGCTATGAGATACCTTGAAAGCTGCTACTTTCCTTCCCAAGACAACATAAATATAACATTTGGTACAGGCAGGGATCAAAAAATATTCTCTGGGTGAATGATTGAAAAGGTGGATTCCAGGCTGTTGAGCAGACTCTTCTGAAGAGGGCCAATGGACTGGAAGACAGGAACATACTTAGCCCCAGTGTGGCCCCAAATATCTAACCCTCTATTCCCGAGACCTGTCATTTATGAAAGTAATTTGATGCCTTTTAGTAATCAAGCCGAACTCACACAGAGCCCAAGTGACTCTTGCCGGAGAGGCTGTGCAGGCGAGGGGCGCGTCACAGGGTGAGGGCAAGCCACAGCTCTTCCGGAACTCATGAGGCACTCGTGGAGAGGTGGGAAAGCAGCGACCTCTCTGCCATGCTGATGAGGTCGGCCATTCTGGAACCCGGAGCCCCAGACAAACCGACAAGAAACCACTGGTCATGGATTTACTAAAGCTTAAAATATGTCCTCAGCAACCTCTTCTGCCCAAGATGTAAAATGCCATAGAGCTACCACCTTTCTGGAGTCTCTTCTGAAACAATGGTCTTGGGGCTGGGGAGGTAGCTTTCTTAGGCTGCATACACAGTATCATCTCATGATGAGTACATACAATGAATAGAAACGACCTTGCCCCCAAAGTCATGGTGCAGCGGGATGCCGACAGTATTCAAAAAACTCACACAACCTGCCGGATCTATGGCTCTCCACTTTTGTTCTTATCCCGTTTCATACAAATGATCCTACGGGTTTTAGTAAGGCAGACTTGCAGCTTTCTTAATTTGGGCCAAACATAGAACACATTCATTTCTTATTGCGCCATCATTTTGACTTCAGTGCAGGTAGGTGGCTGGATACAACGTTTTAGGATTTGGCCAGAGACTCAGGTGACATGAAGATGTGGTAAGTCTCCCAATATTTATGATTAGTATTTATTACATGAGAATTTATTCACATGTGCTGTTTTTGTACATCATATATATTTTTGCCAATAAAATATTCTTCTATCCCAAAAAGAAAGTGGCCCTCTGTTCACAGTTCTGACATCAGGGCTCAGCTGGGCACGACTGCCCCAACCCAGAGTAAAAGAATTAGTTTGGGCCTTCTGAAATTCTGACTGATCAACTCCAAGCCAGGGGTTTCCAGCATCCTCCTTGGGTTTGCTAATTTGCTGGGATGGCTTCGAGGATGCAGGGAGTCACTTAGGATCCCACCAGGAACAACATGGGACAAAGTACATGGAGGCCGGCAGGTTTGGCCCTGCTGTGCTCCCTCTGGTCTCATTGAGTCAATTGTTCTTACAGACCGCATTCTCCAACATCCCTCTCCTTCCCGGAGATCAAGGTGCTCCCCCAGGGGCTAGCTAAGGGTACCCACTCGAATACTTCCCATTAGCATAAACTCAAGCCTGAGCACCAGGGACTCCTCATAGGAAAAAAAAAGACATTGTTAATATTCGAGGAAATTCTAAGGGCTTAGGAGCTCTGTGGCTAGACAGAGGATAAAGACCAAATGTATTTATTATTCTTTATTCTCTTTGGTGCTTCCAGCCTGCTGCTGTCTCTCCCGTGACTGCACATTCATAGGCTGGGCGGCCATATTTATTTAACCTTTCCTCTGAGGTAAATACTTGAATTGTTTCCAGGTTTTGCTACTATCTTTATTTATTTATATCTTTATTCTAAACCTCTTTAGGCATCTTATTTTCAACTCCACTCTGATGAATCTGCTTTGATGAAAAAGAAGAGGAGAAAAATGAGCCAATGTGCTTTAGGACAGTGTGAGATGTTTTGATTAGCCAGGAGCCTCAGGGACTCACGATGCTTTTAAAGATCTCCCCTTTCCCTTGTGTTGATTCACGTGGGTTCACCTCTGTAGTGCTTGACAGTTGGGAATCAATTTTTACAACCATATCATAAAAACTGGAGGCAACTAAATAAATTATGCTGAACAGCTTCCTTTAAGTCAGAGATTTAATGCTAGCAATAAACATACAGAGTGACTCGCTAGCTGAATGAAAGCGAAGACTATTGCGAGGAGATCTTCAGAAACTCAAAGGCAATGCTGACATTTAATCCAGTAGCGTAAAGCCGCACGAGATCAAAGGGACTTGGAAATTATAGTTCCATATGGCTGCTGTTACAGAAAATCTCCAGGGACTCTTAGCACATTCATTAACAAATACTTGTAATAAAAAAAATCATCACATTAAGAAAGAGAGAAACCTCTGATTGTGAGGGTAGGCACGTCAGCCTGCGCCCACACCACAGAATATGTCAAATTGCATAGAATGTCATGTCTAGCCTTTTCTCATCTAATGATAAAAGGAGAATGACGATTACCCGATAAAACACGACAGCAAACTACGTTTAACAAAACCAATGTCCCCAGCAGCCAGAGCAGCAGGTTTTAAGGAGCGAAGCGTTGCTGTGGTGGAGTGCAGTAAATGACATGCAGCATGCGTGTCTGAGCAACAGTTGAACTCTGCCTGAAAGAGAAAGAAACAATCACAGGCTTCAGATGGGAGAATTCCTACCAGAAGGTCTAGAGTACGATTTTGTTTCTGAACTATGACATTCCTTTCATGGGAATTCTGCCTTAGAGATGCAACTCAAGTTAATAAACAAACAAACAAACAGATGTGGCCCTAGAGAAAGTAGCCTCCTCCTGTATGTTCCAGGATCGAATTCAATTAGACCGTCCCTCTGTATCAGAAATTTGCATGGTCTCTCTCCGTTGAGGTTAGCCATGACTGTAGCATACCGGCCATTTGAGAGGAATAGTTTCTAAAAGCTAATGGGAAGATTTCCCTGCCAGTTAGGTTGTTCAGTGCCTTGCGCCTCGGTGCCTTTGCTGGAAAAGCTTTTCTCGGCTTTGTGAAATGATATCTTCTTTTTAAGGGATAGAAACTGCCTTTTCCTTGCACAGTGGAACCAGCAGCTCTTGGTTAGCATTTATGTTGTGGTGATACACCTTTGAAATGTGTGCTCTCAGAGTGTGCTATATCGTTTGTATAGAATGTTCCTGACAGGCTCTCTCTCCTACATGGCAACTCTCTCGGGTGGAATTGTGGGAGAACTGATCTGATAGTGAGGTCTCGTTCGCTGATGATCCTTAGCTGAATGACCTGTTGGGAGATGGTGGAAATGTTAAGAGTTACAACAACCTAGCTGGAGGAAGTAGGTCTTGGTGGGGGTGTGCCTTTAAATGACTTATTTTGCCCATGAACACTTCATTTTTCTCCCTCTGCATCCCTAAGTTAACAGCTTTACCAAATGCTCCCTGCGATGATGGTTTGCTTTGACATAGTCCTAAAGTGATGGGGCCAAGGGATCATGGGTTGGATCATTTGAAACTATGAACCAAAAGGAAACCTTTCCTCTGTGATGGGCTTCTCCTGAGAAGTTGGCTCCAGGGTTGTAGCTAACTCCCTCCCAGCCCCCAAGTAACTCCCCCACCTTCCCTCCCTACAGCACCTCAGCCAAAGGGCTGGGGAGACTCCGAAGTCTTTAGAGATTGCTATAGATTGCTATAGTAACCATATTGTAGCAATCTTGGTGTTCCCCAAAACTCCAAATATACAGTAACAAGCTCTTTGCCCTCTGTCTACTCTCGATCTTGAAAAATCTTTGCTGTTTGGTCAAAATGCTGTAGATTTAGTCTCAAATGTCCTTACTAGTTCCTTCAGCAAGGTTAATACCGCTATGTTTGAAGGTAGAAACGGCCTAGACTAAGCTATCATGACCCTGTGGACATTATCTCATTTGATTCTTATGAAACACCTTTTAATATCCCTTTTACAAGTGAGGAATGCAAGTGTAATTTTTCAAGATCATACAAACTACACTCAGAGAAGCCAGAGTTTGAACCCATACGGACTCCAGCTCAGCGTGACTCTCACTAATTACAAGGGGAGGTAGGGTTGCCGCTGTACAGACACCAGTGGGTAACTTTTATTGAGCTTCTATGTGCCAGAGTCCGTAATAAGGGCTTAATGCATCGTTTTCTTACCAAAACTCATTAAGAAAATAGTACCACTGGTTCCATTTCACACAGGAAGAATATGCTTAAAGAGCAGGAAACTCAGTTGGGGAGCAAGTCAGACAAGATCAGTCGGGAGCCCTGGGCTGTGCTCTTTACCCAATGAGGGCGCAGGGTATGGCTTTCAGTACTCCTCAAAACTCTCAAGGACGTGGCATTTTGTATCAGATCGTCTCCCCAATGGATAGACGTCTGACTCCGCTGATCGCTGCTTAAAGCAGTGCCACCTGGGCAGAGATGCGGAGAGCACAGGCTGTGGCTTAGGAACATAGGCACTTGTGACTTAAGTCCTGAGGACACAGCCCGAGATCCTTTGACTCTGAGGACACACTGTTCAAAACACACAGCCTGAGTGACTACTTTGGACCAGGCTCTGTGGGTTCACTCTTCGGAGTGCAACTCATAGCTGAAATTTCTGTCCCTCAAGGGAAAGCTCCAAGGTGGAGTTTGACAGTTCCTCCTAAGATCTGTGAAAACGGAAGGGCCAGATGATTAAAGGTTGGGACAAGTAAGGGTTGTGGAGAAAAATGAACCCAAAGACCTAGAGGTGAGACCAGAAACACTGAAACGGCTGAGAGAAAGCATAGGCATGGGGGGGGGGGGGGAGGGGGCTTTTCTGAATAGACTCCATTTGCCCAGGAATTAAGGCTAACAAACCTCTGTCCTGGATAGACATGACATTTGGCTTAAGCTTGCTATATATGTTTTGGGCCACCTTTTTGCCCAACGGGCCTGATAGCTCTGTCTGAAGCTGGGATTCCGCCTTCTAAGTGGCTTCGTTTAACCATGCACCACCACTGCCTACCACACGAATTATCCTACTTTATGGCTCGCTCTGGCCCTTGACTCTTGTCCTTTCTCTCCCTATCTCACCCAGGGCCATAAAGTAGAATCCAGTGTCTCCACATTCCTCCCCAGCTGTCCTTCATAAGCAAGCACAGATCTGAGCCCCACTGAGATTCAGCCACCGCGGCCGCATGCGGTGTGAAATCACACAGGTTGCCTTGTGGGTGTAGAAAAGACTACTGGAAACCGTGGAGCCATGGTTTGCTGACGGCTGAAGGAAAGAAGTGAATCCACTACCTTACTGGCCATTTCCCACCTCCCGCCTCAAGACCCTTCTCTCCGGGAGCAAAGGTGGAGGAAGATTCCTGTAGGTTCGCTCATCAGGTGAAGGGGCATTCCTCCAGAGGGGCTGCATTGCTGGTTGTGAACTCCCTCGTCGGTTCTGCCTTTTAGCTAGAGAAGTTTAGCCAGCAGAAGACAGTGAAAACCAGGCAGCATCCTCAGGTTCCTTTATCTGCCCTGAGAGTCCTTTACTCTTCCTCTAATGCTGCCTACCGCTCGCCTGTCCCCCTCCCCCACGAAAGGGGTGTGTGAGCTGCAGCCATCTGGCCCCTTGAGTCTCACACGTCATGTGACTCCCTCGTATTTGCATGTTAATAATTTATATTTGTTTTCTCTTGCTACCTTGCCTATTGCCAACATGATTCGGACTCAGTTATTGGGCGTTCAGAAGAGAGAAATGAATGCCCCCTTGGTACCACTAGACCCTCATAGTCCAATCTCAGCTGGCCAGAAGACTTCGTTTTACCATTGTGTTCATGTTCCTCTTATTTTCAGTTTTCTTCCGTGTTCTTAAATGTCAGGTTCTCTTGCTTCCTCTCTTATTCTGTATCCTTGACTCCAAATGTGCAAATGTCCGCGTCTCAGTCAGTGCCTTCTCCTGTGCTCCAGGCCCCATGTTGCTCTGGCTTCCCGGGAACTTAGCATAATCAATAAGGTTTTCTTGGCTCTTCCTCATAAAGGTTGAAATGCACTCACATTTTCCCTCATCAGAAAAATCAACTTTCAGCCTCTCCTTTCTCATCTTGAACTTCGTTGTTAAGCTGTTGGGGTTTTAAAATCGTTTCCCCATTCTTCCACTTCCCTTTATATGCAGAGCAGAAAGGACTTCTACGGTGAGATTAGATCTTGAACGGCTCGGGATTCAGCCAGGTGGAAGCCCTAGAAAGATGTGCCTGCCATTCTTGTTATTTTGAGTTTTCTGGCATATGAGCTGGTGAACGCTGCTCCGGTGGTGGTGTTTGCATTTCCTCCTCAGTGTTCCCACCTCCTGCTCTCTTCTCAACCCACTCCAATCTGCCTTCTTCCCCGGAGGCTCTGCCTCTGACCTCCATGTTGTTGGATGTAACGGCGCCTTTCAGTTGGCAACCCACTGCTTTCCTCGGCTTCTCAATCTTGGTGAGGTCTTTGCTTGTCTAGCTGGCCCTTTGGGCTTCCTTTCCCATTTTTCATTCAGAAATACGATGGTGAATCTCTGTTATCCACTGGATTGTTATTGAGAAGCACTTGCGAGACTAAGGCACATACACGGATGGGCATTTTGTGGATTTTTTTTTTTCAGAGAGGATTCATTAACGAGAAAGGCCCTCCTTGAGTAGGTGGTACCCTCGTCTCAACCTGGATGCCTAGTAGGAAGCTGGAGAGCTCCTATCAGGGCATGCATTCTCTCTGCCGGCTTCTGCCTGCCACACCTTCCTCCCCAGGATGGCCAGAAACCCTAGGAAGCCACGAGCCCAATAAACCTTCACACTTTTCAAATATCCTGTCATAATGACAAGAAAACTAGTTCAGCCCATCATGACTTGTGGTCTCAGACATCTCCACAACCTCTATTTGTTGGTGTCTTTCAGAGATGAGTGCGGACTCCCACTACCTCATTCTACGCATGCCCCAAACAACCTTACGCATTTCCAAACCTTCAGTCTCTGGAATTCCAAATACCCAGCCCAGGCTTTTCTTCCAGATATTAGGCTTACGTATTCACTAGCCTTTGCCATAGCTCTCTCTCTCTCTCTCTCTCTATATATATATATATATATATATATATACTTCAAATATGTCTGAAATAGAATGGGGTTAGAATTAAGTGTGAAGTTTTCTGCCCAGACCACTCCTCCTTCAATCTTGATAGTCTTAAGAAATGGCACTGCCACCCACGTCCTTTCTCGAGTCAATAATTTATGAGTCAGGTGTTATTTGCTCCCAACATTGGATTCAAACGGTTACCGAGTCCTCCTGATTCATTTTCTTCAATCTCTTTTGTTCTGTTCCTTCTCATGACACCATGCTAATTGAGGCCAGTGATACATCTTGTCTGAAATAGTTCAGCAATCTCTGTATCAGCTGGAGAATAGCTCTAAGAAATGGACATCACTTCACTTTCTGTGTAACAGGATTTAATAAGCTTGTGCAGTTCTCAGAGACAGGGAGGCTAAGTAAACGGCTAAGGGTCTTAATGGCATCCCAAATAAAGCCACAGAAGTGGTCCAGCGGCAGAGCTGATAGCCTACCAGAATGATGCTTTTAAAAGCCCAAGATCGATGCTGAAATTCTCCTTAACCCTCATCATGTTTCGAATTGCTTTAAAACTATGATCGAGACTCCTCCGCACTGCCCTGAGCATTGTGTTTGCTGTGTGCTCTGTGTGATCCCGGCTTGGGCTAAGTGATCTTTGTGGGTTATCTCACTTAATCCTCAGCCTAACCCTGGGAGTTAGGTACATTATGATAGCTTTGCAGATGAGTCAACCGTGATTTAGAGACGTTAATATGCCCAGGGTCGCCCACTTAGGAGACAAGGTAATCGGACTTCCGACTCCACAGCCCATTCACTCAGCATTGCCATGTTACTGTCTCTGTCGCGACAGAGGCTTATATCTCCGGCATCTTTTCTTCCCACAGCCTTTCTTGTTCCCTTATAGCCTCCCATTCTGACCCTTTGCTTCTCAAACTGCTTTCTTTTTCGCTAATATTCACATTGATTGGTTGCTGTTTTTTTTCTCCCCTTTTCTTTTTGTGCATGGGTGTTTTGCTTGCACATATGTGTACGCACCATGGGCATGCCTGGTGCCCAAGGAGTCCAGAAGATGGTGTCAGATCTCATGAAAGGAGAGTTACAAATGGTTGTGAGCTGCCATGTGGGTGCTCGGAATCAAAGCTGAGCCATCATCTGCCCACCCCTTTTTCGCCTCTTTTTTTCCTAGCTGTGTATAATTATCCCCTGGGGAAACAACATGCTACTTCTTCTCTGGCAAAGCTTCCTCTTAAGCAGGCCGTCTTCTGACCACCCCACTGGTCTGAGTCGCCTCTGCTGCATCTCATACACATGGGATACCTACTACAGTATCTACATATGTAACGGTGGCCATACAAAACTGCATGGAGGTGGATGGCCCTGCTATGCTTATTCTTCCTCACTGTATTAAGTCATGCAAACACCTGCCACAAACGACAGTAAAGTGGGAAGGGTGGTGAAGTCTGCAGTTGTCGGCTCTGTTGACCCTTGCCTTGTGATTAACAGAAGCAGCGTGGTGATAGCAGCAGGCAGGGGAACTGTTCTGTTCACACAGGGTTGAGAACAGAGACAGGAAGGGGCCAGGGCCAGGGCCACTGTGTTCCTCCTGTTCTGCTGACCTCTCAAACTTTGTGCCTCCTCCTCCCATCATGCCTCTGTTAGGAATGAGAGTCAGGCCGGGGCCATAACAGGTTTCTGCTGGACTTGAGCAAGCAGTTCTCGGAATAAACCCCTAATATTGCTTTAAAGAAGCCTGCAAGCTTCTGTGAGTCACCCTTTTGCCAGTCCTGCATGCAGGTATTTTGTTCTCAAAATAAATGCTCTTGTTGATTGCATACATGGTTGGTGGTCTTTTGTGAGACTTCTGGTGGACCCTAACAAGGAAGGTCCTATTCATCACACTCTGGGGAGCAAGCCTGTGGAGAGGAGTTCACAACCGAACCGTAACATTATACTCCTGTCCCCCAAAAGCTCACTGGTCAGCTCATAATGAAAGAAGCATTTATTCCATTTCTAAAAGCTACTGGAATCTTTTGTTGTTTGTTATTTTGAGATGGGGTCTCCATATGCAGCCCTGACTGGGCTGGAACGTGTTGTATAGACCAGGCTGGCCTTCAACTTGTGGTAATCTTCCTGTCTGCACCCTCCAAATGCTGGGATCACAGGCTTATGCTACTGAATCTGGCTCTAAAACCGTAACAACCCCAACATTGTCTAAAAGACAGAATTCAAAGTCTCCTCTGAGACTCAAGGCAAACTCTGAGCCCCTGTAAAACAACAATAAAAATAAAAAAGTTTTATACCCGCAGCATGCGCTTCCCTGGGAAGTGGGAGCAAACATTCCCACTTGCAATGGAGGAATGGGTACATAGCTTCCTATGTGAATGTGAGCAAGTCAAGACTGCAGCATACCATGGGGCGTTACATACTGTAGCTTCAAGTCTGGCTTCTGAGATACTCGGAGTCAAGTTATGTCTCTAGTAGTCTCTGGTAGCTCCACTCATAGGATTTTGCCATGTGCAACCCACATGGCCTCTCCCTTCGGCAGGCTCTACTTGTTGCTTGGAGCTTTCTTTGTTAGTCGTTTCTACATCTGGGGATCTTGATTGCATATTTAGCCTTTCCATCAGAGCTTCATGGATGACCCCCATCAGTGACTGACCCTGCCACACACTGCTCGGCTTCCCAGGCCTTCCTAGAGAAAGCACATCATGACTCTTGCGTAATGCGTTCCTGCAAAAGCAGCACTGTGTGGATAACACCTAGGAATGCTACCACCTTTAGTGGTCACTGTGCACCCTTGTACCACAGCTCCTGTAACCTCTGAGAACCCGGGCAGCAGAAGCCAAAGGAAGTCTTTCCGTCGGGAAAACTGAGTGAGCAAGGAAGCCTGGACTTCTCTCCTCAGCAAAGCCTTTTAAATGAGTTCAAGCCTTTGCCCTTGCCATGGATGGCATCCAGCCAATTTCTGAGATCCTCCCTTCTCTTGACGCAAGTGGTTGGCTGAATTCTAGTGATGCCAATAGCTTTAGAGATCATGTCTTCCTGCTTCTTAAATGTTCCTTCTGTATACTCTTTGGCATTCTGCTTTTCTAAGCTCCAAGCAGAATTGCCACTAAGCTCTGCCAGCATCCTGGAACTCTCCTAGCCTGCATCTCAAAATCTGACTAAAGTTCACCAGATTTCAGTTTGAAAGGAATAAGAACCACATGGCCATGTTTAATCACTGGGAGAAAAAAGACCTTCTCCTCTGGGATGTATTTTCTTTGTTTCTTTTATCCCCTTTTTAATATTTTTATTTTAGGGAGGTTAGAAATTACAATTTGATATCTGCTTGTCCTCTTCTTAAGATCTACAAATTCTGCTGGTGCCGAAGCCCAGCACCTATCTCCTCCCCCCAAAAGGGAACATTCTTCTTCAAAGAGGGAGGGCAGGGCACAGGCAGTTTCCAGAGAAGGCAAGAGTAGGGAACTCCCAGCAGACAGAGGCAGAGGGCATAAGGACTAACCTGATGGTCCTGCCTACTCAAAAATAAAAACTCAGATAAATAATGGCAAACGCTGAAAGTTGGGGAGCTTCCTGAGTTGTCCCCATTTCCTGTTTGGCATTCTAGGCAAAACCCTACAGGATACACACAATCAGTACAGGACAACTGCAGACAGAATACAGCGGCAGCATGGAGGAAGCCAAGGAAGGTGCTGCCATGGTAGTCCTCAAGGTTCCTTGGCTCCTGCACAGCAGCTTCTGTGTCCTGGAGCACTTTCTTGATCAAAGTTGGCTATGTTGCTAAGCGCAGACAATGAGAAACCATTTGGGACACTGTGGGTGATTCCATAGTTACTGCAGAGCAAGTTGGGGTTCCCTAGAAAACCGTGGCTAAAATGCGGGAACCTGTAATGCTCCAGCAGGCTCTAGGAGGTGGAATCCAAGTCTCGCAAGGTGTCCTGGGCATCAGCGCTGTCTTTGCGGTCACTGCCACTAACATCTCTGGCCAGGTTCTGCTGACCGGCCTCTTTGGATCCAGGAAGTGTGCTGCCCTGATTCTCCTTGGAACCCAGAACCGCGTGTGTGTTCTTCTTCAGTACCAGCTGCTGTCTCCGCTCCTCTGCCATCTGGGAGAGATCTGTTTCATGGAGTATGCATCTTCTCCATCTGCATAGTACTTGGGCTCCACCTCACTAACCTGGAATTTCTGGGTGCTGGAATAAAGGTGCAAGGCCGCCCTGTTGCTCTTCCTGACATGCAGGGAGACACACTTAGCACTGAAGTTCTCGATCATGGCCTGTGAGGCCTGGTCCAACAACTTCTGGGCCAGGCCGAGGCGCCCGTGGGAGCATTTCACAGCCAATGAGGTGACATGTTCATGAGGGACTTTATCGGGGTCCTCCTCCATCTTGGCCAGGTCCTAGCTCACAATCTTGCCATCCTCATCCTCAGCAATGTAGGGGCACTGGGGCCAAGGGAGGCCATGGTAGAAGTTGCACTTCATCACGTAGCTCTCAGCAGGCAGAGCAGGTGGCAGTGCCACACGGTCATCAGGTCATGGGGCTGAGCATGGCGGAAGTTCATACTGGCAGCACATAGGCCTGTCAGGCTCCGGAGAACCAGAGAGGATGCCATGGGACACAAGTGACACCACACTGTTTGTTTTAAAACAGCTGGGCTATCCAAGTAGTTCTTACACAAGATGAGAAAGATCTCCCACTATCGTCCATTTCTTAGCATCTGTGAAAGGGAGAGTTTCATCATTTCTATTCGTGTCTATTCTTCTTGAAAACAAACTCTTGGGCTAGGCATGGTGGCAAATACTGGTGCGGGAGAATTGTCTGTATTCTGTCAATCATGTTATAAATAAAGGCTGATTGCCCAGACAGAAAATATAGGTGGGAAAACCAGACAGGAAGTAGAAATGATATAATGAGAACAGGAGAATTCTGGGAAGGAGGAAGTTGATTTCTCCCACTCCTGCCCAGATCACCGAAGCAGCAGGATGTGATCTGCCCCACTGAGCCACATGGTTAACATAGATCAGAAAAATGGGTTAATCAAGATGTGAGAGTTAGCCAGCGAGAGGTTAGAGCTAATGGGCCAATCAGCTTTATAACTTATAGAGATCTCTGTGTGATTTTTTGGGGGCTTGCCCGCTGTGGGGTACCGGGTGGGACAGAAACCCCAACAAACAAGCAGGCCTGGCCCCCTCATGTTACAAAATACCTTCAATCCTAGTACTGGGAGCTGGAGGAAAAAGCAGGTGGAGATGCCTGTGGGGGGGTAGACAAGTTCCATAGCTACTTATGGAGGCCCTATGGGCGACGCTGTACAGAACCTCGTCCATCTTCATGCAAGCGGGGTCCCAGTCGTGTCTGAAATGAATGACGACCACGCGGTCCTCCTCTGAAAGAATGGCCTGGTCTACCTGCCAGCCGTTGTGCAGATGCGGGAGCATGTACGACATTTTGAGCGGGCCTGCATGGCTGGAAGCCAAAAGTTCATGAGAGCCCACGTGGCCCTGAGATGCATTTTTCTGTAGTAGTCACTTTTCTCATTGGTGTAACGAAATAACCAATACAAATGACTTGAAGCTGAAGGACTGATTTTGTTTCATGGCTTCAGAGACTTCTGTCCATAGTTCTTGCCTTTTGATTCTGGACCTGTGGTGGGATAGCACATGGCAGCAGCAAGAGCTGGAGGACAGTATTCAACTGAAGAAGAGGGGAGGGGGCTTCAGAGGCAAGGCACTAGGGCCCCCCCAAAGATTTTATCACCTCCCAAAATATTGCTCTCAGCTGGGAACCAAGCAGTCAATAAATAAACCTATGTGTGATTTTTTTTAATGTACAAACCATAATAACTCAGGTATTTCAAATTTTACCCCCACACCAAAAACCAGGCACTCCATGAATATTTATCAAGTGAAGTTTTAGAAGTCCATTATCTGAAACAAGGGTGACAGAAATAAAAACATCTCAGCACAAACTGTAGGCAGGAGGAGTGCTCATCGCCCCCCCCACCCTGCATCCCCAGGTGCTCATGTCTATCCCTACAGAGCACAGGAGGGACAGACACAACTGGAAGTAGTGCAGCTGGATCTGTGGGCAGAATCCTGATTCTACGTCACAGCCCCCTTAAAGCAAGGCTCAGCTTCTTAAAAAACTCAGCTCCTCAGAAACAAAACAAAACAAAACAAAAAAGCCTGAAGAATTGGAACCTAATTCACAACATTGTATTTTCAGGAGGGTGGAGGTTTGCATTTTGTAGTCTGAGGACAAATTTCATAAACATTCCATTAAACACTGCTGTTTGTCTTAGTTAAGGTTTCTATTGCTGTGAAGAGAAACGGCGACCACACCAACTCTTCTAAAGGAAAATGATAAATTGGGCGGCTTACAGTTTCAGAGGTTTAGTCTATTATCATCATGGCGGCGTGCGGGCAGACATGGTGCTGGAGAAGGAGCTGAGAGCCCTACATCTTGATCAGGAAACAGGAAGTGAACTACCACACTGGGTGTAGCTTGAGCATACATGAGACCTTAACGCTGACCTCCATAGTGACACTATGACATAGTGACATAGTGACATAGGGTCACTCCTCCTAATAGTACCACTTCCCATGGGGCAAGCATTCAAACACACGAGTCTCTGGGAGTCATTCCTATTTAAATGATCATACTGTTCAACTTCCAAATTTCCCTTCTGAAATCTCCCTTTTCTGTATCATAGACCTTTCTCTACAGCCTCCCAACTACAGAACTGGCTATATGCTGTGTCTTTGCCTTCCTCTCTTTGGGAGGGAAGTATGGTGTGCCTGCTCCATCTGGACTCGGTCCTTGCTCATATGCATCCTTTGAGATTTTCTTGTCCTAGAAGGCAGAGAATAATAGTAATACAGTGAGTATATTGTGAGTTTAAACCAGTAAAACTTTGCCTCTGATAGTCTCCTATTCCTAGTACTGTAAATTTCCATACCAAGAACAACTCTTGATGATTCGGGTCAGTTTCCTCTAGATGTGGAGAGGATGCTCTCCAGTCTGTTCTTTGTGCTGTGCCATGAGACTTGTGCCCTGGGAGATGAGAAGTGTGACATGAACGTGTAGTGAAACAGAGGAAGAGGTCGGGTGAAGGTGCACACCTGTGTCCTCACGCTCTCTCTTGTTAGCTCCTCTTGTGGTTCGTAGAAATATCCAGTGAGGTAAACAGAGCCAGGATGGTCACAGGGCCAGCACTGAAAAGTAGCGTGCTTCAATGGGCCGAGTCCTAGGGAAAGCTGGGCCTGCACGGCCATATCAAGCACAACCCAGATACCCTAGTTTCACTTCTGAAGCAGGCTTTTTCTTTTGGGTCACCAACCAGCTCCCAGTTCTTGACACAGAGACTTATTATTAGTTATGAATGCTCCGTCTAGCTTAGGCGTGTTTCTGGCTAGCTCTTTTAACTGAAATTAACCTATCCTTTTTTTTTAATCCTTCATTTGCCTTAGGACTTTTACCTTTCTGTACTCCCTACTCTGTGTCTGCTGGCCCCAGGCATCTCCCTTTCTTTCTCCCTCTTTCTCTCCTCTTCTTACTCTTGTTCTTCTCCAGCCTAAATGTCTCCTCCTATTCATTCTCTCTGCCCTCCAGCCCCACCTATCCTTTCTCTGCCTCACTATTGGCCATTCAGCTCTTCATGAGATCAATCAGATGCCTTAGGAAGGTAAGGCAAAACAGCAACACATCTTTCCATAGTTAAACAAAGGCACCAGAAACAAATGTGCTTTACATAGTTAAAGTAATATTCTGCAGCATAAACAAACGTAACACATCTTTACACAGTTAAATAATCCACAACACACTTCTGTTGCTGTGAAAATATCCAGACAAAAAACAACAATTCCAGCTTATGGTCAATCACAGCAAGGAATTCAAGATTGCAAGAACTGAAAATAGAGAGGAGCACCAGGTCCACAACCAAGAGCAGAGAGAAATGAGCATGTATATGCGTGGTGTTCAGCTAGCTTTCTCTGATCTTACACAGTCTAAGTCCCCCAAACCAACCAAGGGTGCTGCTCACTCTCAAGCTGTGTCTTCCAGTATCAATTAAGGCAATCAAAAGCAACCTCACAAACATGCCCGTAGGCTAACCTGATAGAGACAGCCCCTACAAACATGCCCATAGGCTAACCTGGTAGAGACAGCCCCTCATTAAGACTTACCAGGTGATTTCAGGTAGTGTCAAGAGAACTGTTAAAGTTAACCTTAACAGCCAGCAGTGTAGCATTTTAGAGTAAGGGCTTGCACGTGACACTGTGTAGTGACACTCCCACCTTTCTCAGATTACAGAGACTCAGAAGCTCCCATGGGATCCTGTGAGGGTGACCTAGAAAGTCTATTGTGATGGCAGAGACCTGATCAGGAAGAAAGGTCACGAAGGATGGACCTTCATTCCTGGGGGTATTGGCAGGTACCAGTCCAGCTCACCCCCTCAACAGTAATGACAGGAGAACAGCCAGCGTGTGCTCCTCATGACATGACCCTCATACCAAGGGTTCTCAACAGTTTCCTGTATCCAGAAGCACAGGGAAGGAAGAGGTAGATTGGAACTAACTTAATGTTTGCCCGTCATATACTTTGTGAGCCAAAGGAGAGTCTGTAAGTGCTTCCTGTTGGAACGGGCATCGTTTACGAAGCAAAGTTAAAGTGATTCTTGTGTTACCCTCCCCACTCTACAGTCTGTACTCAGAAAAGGAGGCTGGAGATGGCTGTGGGCTTAGTAGTCCCAGAGACACTGGGGGTACTAGTGACTCAGTACTTAAGGGATACTCAAGTCGTTGGGGTTGATCCCAGTAGCCATATTTTCTCTGCAGTGATGCTGAGGGAGGCTGTGCTGGATGGAGCACACCTTCTAATTTTACCTGAATAAGGAACACAGTTATTAATGCAATAGCACACCCCTTCAGATCCCCAATGCTAACTGCTGCCATAGATGAAGGCTGAGAGGAACTGACAACCATGTGGCTGTTTCCAGCCATGAACCCCCAACCTGGCACACGATGGGTGCACACAGTCAGCCGTATGCACAGGCAGAACATGGCAGGCTAAGGACACCAGCAGAGCGACCTGAGCACTTCAGACGGCTGAGAGCTCATGGTCCGCAAATGAGAAGCTGACCTTGAGCCAAGACGCTTTCAGCAAGAGGGGAGAGCTCAGGCGGTGGCTGTTTTCACACTGCGGCATAGACCTCCATGGTTTATAGAAGGGCAGGTGAGGGCTGAGTGTTGTTGGGTGGGGGGTGAGCTGAGCCACGGAAGGGCCAAGCTGCTGGAGCCACGGTTTAGGCAAGTCGCTCCGGTAGTTAAAGTACCATGGCCTACCACACAAAGTGATTATCCTGAGACTTAAATTCTGCTGATTCAATTGCTCTTATTTAGATTTTCAAATTATTCCTGACAAGATAATAAGTCTCTTTCAAAACATTAAATCGAATAAATCTCCTGGTTGGAGGTCTCTAGCTCGATTTAATTTTCTGCAGAGCGTCTAAGGATCTAATGAGAAATCAAAATGAAAGGGCTTAATTGGAATATTCCTCCAATTCCCCAACACAGATCCCGTGCTAGGAAAGGCACAGAGATGTGAGCTTGGAGCAGCATGCCCCTCCCATGATCACAGAGTGAGTCCCACCCCTGACCTTTAGATCGCCTTGGTAAACGGCACAGTCTATAAACAGCAAAGCATTAATTATGGAGCCTGATTTTTGCTTGTTTCTGTCACCAGTTTTAATACGCTCCCCGGTGTTCTTTCTATTTAAGCTGGCTGCTATGTTTTCGGTTGAGCTACGTGGATAGAGCCTATCAGAAATGGATCTGCAGGGCTGCTGTTCCGTGCTCTTTAGAGGGCTGGGCACTGAGCTTACCGAGTCTCCTAGCAAAAATTTTCCTACATTCATTCCTTCTCATCCTCATCGCAGGAGCTTTCCCCAGGGACATCTCTTCCCATGCATGCCTTGCTGAGCACTCAGGAGGTATCAGGCCCTCTCTGCTAGGTCTCTTGCTTGTGTGTTCATTACTCCATTTCCCCACGGCATCGCAGGGAGGCAGGTGCACTGATTGTCTCAGCACGTGGGTGAGCAAGCAGCCTCAGAGAAGCCACCCACTTCGTAAAGGGAAGACAGAGAGTTGGCTCTTGATGCAGCCCCCAACCCTCATGCTCATGATCTAGGATTAGTTAATTCAAATACTTATAGCGAATGAGATCCCGGGACAGTGTGATACCCTTGAGACAGTAGATCAGATCAACCACCAAGATGTGTGTCTGCGGGCACTAACTCATCCACTGCTGCGGGGATATTTCAGTCTACCGTCAGGAGGAAGTACAGGTAGCATTGTTTCCTGGGTAATGGGACATAATTCCCTCTTCAAAGAAGCTGCTGTCACCCATATGGGGAGAGAGACAGACTCGACAGAAACGGGTTTTGTGCTCCCCGTATTATGAGAGAAAAGACAGGGAGTCACATTAGCCGTTCTTGGCAAAGATCCCACCTCATTAGAGATAATAATAGTCACATTAGTGGTCCTGGGACAAATACAGAGAGCGCTTTCCTGGAGAAGCAAGCCAGAACCACGGTGCCTGTTCCCGACTTGCTGACTGGACTGGCGGCTTTGCCTCCCAATGACAGGTGTGCCTGTGTCTTGAGATTATCATGGTCACCTCAGATTAAAAGTAAAGTCCTGCTGGCCCTGCTTTGAAAGGTAAGGTAAGTGTGACTCAACTCTTGCTCCATCACTTCCTGACTTGTATCACTGGCCCTGCTGGCATTGCACACTGAGGAAGCTCTGGCCAGACTTTTCCAGATTCACCAGCGACATGAGGAGGCCTCTTTCCTCTGCTTGGGGCACACAGGGAAGGAGTTCTGAGAGAAGTTGCAGGTTCTGGGTCAGCCACTTGTTCCGAAGACAAACAAAGTAATGGCGAAAAGGCAGGAAAGGAACCCAAAACCAAATTCTGGGGAGATAAAAATGAAGCGAGCTGTTGACCCATCTTCAGGGCCTGACGTGAGGCTCTGGTCTGAATAGGGAGGGACTGAGATGGGCAGAGTGAGACGCTTGTGTAATTTAGTGACCTTGGTCAAGGTGTGGTCTGGCTAACTTTTGTCTCTGCTCTGGTTCTGCAAGGTGACTTGAAGAAGTCCTTATTCCTTCCAGGGGACAAGCTGGTCCCCATGAGATGACGGTCCCTGTCAGGTGATCCTGGAGGCTCTGCTGTCCTTGCAATCCAAGGTGACTACAGGTTTAGGGTGGTGACTATGGCATCCACCGCCATCTGTAGAGGTGCAGAACCGCACACTGGAAGCTGGGAGTAAGATGCCCCTGGCTCTTATCTCTGTCTTTCAGCTTGAAGGTGATGGCATGGGTTAGTCATCGCGGTTTTAGACGGATGTGTCATCATCTCTACATGCCGAACCAAGCTGGAGTCTAACCCAAGAGAAAGAAGATGCTCAGTGCTGGAAAGCGCAAGGCCTTCGTCCTGTTTTAGTTACTTTGCAGGCCTGTGTGAGGGGTCAGTTCTTTTCAGTGAAAGCAGTTTCTCAAGATGGTTATGGAGGGGGGGGGCGACTTTGGCTTAATCAGGACAAAAACTTTCCAAACTGAGGGACATCATGAAAGAATTTCAATTTAGGAAGTGGAGACTTCCTTGCAAATGGTTTGGAGTGCCTTGTACCAGGTGTCTGGTGCCATAGTGGGGGCACATGCCCTCGATCTGGGCAGCACTTCCCTTCCCACCCCCAGATCTGCTCCTTGACTTTCCTCCTCCACAGAGCGGAACACTTGAGATGTGAGTGAAGGAAAGTCTCCTTTGAAAAGTTTTATTGGGCCAGCAAAGAACAAAGTACCAGCCTGTTGGCACTCAGGAGGCATAGGCAGGAGGACCCCTGTGAGTTCATATCATGAGGTTCAGGCCAACCAGAGCTACAAAGTGAGACTGTATCTCCAAAAATCAAAAAGAAAAAAAAGGAAACTTTTACTGGAGAGCCTCGAGTCTAAACTCTTCTGTGGAGAGTATAGCTCCTAGTTTGGAATATCTACTTCAGGAGCAATAGGAGAAGTGGAAATTCATGTCAATGTCCCAGTGAACAGGTATGTTGTGTGGGCAGGCCTTAGCTGTCTTGGGATCCAGATCATGGCAAGCTCAAATCCCAGTGAGTTCTTTATCATTTACTTCCAAAAGATGTGTCAGCTTGTATCCCAAACTAAACATACATTATCAACTCATGACTCCAACGATGAGAGAGGATCAGAAAGAAACGAACTAGAAGATGCTAATGCAGAAACCTTGACTGTAGAAGTGAGTTACTTGATGTTCCTTACATGGTAAAGAATGGACTTATATCACATGTGACTTTTGTTGGCTTATTTTGTTTTGTTGAGAAGTTTTCACCGTGGAGCCCAGACATTAAGTTCATGATCCTCCTGCCTTAGCCTACTTAGTGCCAGGATTATAGGCATGTACCACCATGCCTGTCAGTATCTGCTTTTAAAAGCATACCAGATTTGGTAGGGTGTGTAGGAAGCACAGCTTAGAAAAAGCATTGGAAAAACCAGGGTTGTCAATCACACCAGTCTATTTTCTTCAACAGGGGAAAATGAATGGTGCTTAGTCACCTGGAATGCCAGAGTAGAAAGTGATCAATCAAGCTGGTGATTCCTTGCTATTCCATAGGAGCCAGCCTCCACCTGCACTCCCCCAATACCCTGAGCATTGTTCAGACCCAATGCAGTCAATAGAGCACATCCTTATAAAAGGGGCCCCATGTACTTTGCATCCTCTACTGCAAGCATAAGTCAAAAACAATCCCACACCAGTTTGAAATTATGATTAATTTCATAATTATTTAAAGGAAAAACTTACATATCACTGTCCTAGACAACAGTGCTCTGTGCAACCAGGAAAGGAGTCTAGTAGCTGGAAGTAGAGTCTGAAGCATGAGAGAGAGAGAGAACACTCTCACGGCTACCACTGCTTTTTAAAGCAAAAGAGACCATGCCCAAGTGGGCTGGTATCTTAAAGGCTATTGGCTGAAGGAGCGGAAGGAGCTCCCACAGCACTCCACCAATAGAACCTATCATTATGCTTATCATAAATCCTTCCTCTAGACCTAGCCCTGAGCTCTGTTTATTAGCCAATAGAATTTATTATTACTGCAAAGGTCATAAGTTCTACTATGTTTAAAGTGTAAGAAAAATAAACTGCATGGCCAGTCCCTGAAAGACAATGACCCAGTATCTGCGCAGATGGCAGTGTTTGAGTTTCATTCTTCATCTCCTCTTACAGTCTGTCCTGGGGAGGGAGGGTCCCTGATGAGTGTGCGGGAACTACTCACTTATTGTCCTCAGACTTTAAGGATTGTTGGATGAGCCTATCTGTCTCATACAGAACTACAGGTACTTGGCTGAATATGCCGGTGGTAGTTTGAATGTAATTGTAGTTTGAATGAAAAAGTTCATAGGGAGTAGCACTATTAGGAGGTGTGGCTTTGCTGGAGAAGGTATGGCTTTGTTGGAGAAAGTGTATCCCTTTGTAGGCGAGCTTTGAGGTCTCATATATGCTCAAGCCCCGTGTCTCAGTTCACTTCCTGTTGCCTGCAGGATCAAGATATAAAAATCTCAGCTCCTTCTCCAGCACCATGTCTGCCTGTACGCCGCCATGTTGTACCGTGATGATAATGGACTAAACCTCTGAAACTGTAAGTCAACAAATTAAATGTTTCCCTTTATCAGAGTTGCCATGGTCATGCTGTCTCTTCACAGCAACAGAAACCATAATTAAGACAGTGTCCAACTGCCAGTCTTCCAGGCATTTCTCCTTTGGAGAACGTATGTTTATTTCTCAATGATGCTCAGTCAAACTTTGGGTAGAAATTAACTCTATCAAATTTCCTCTGCAGGACCAGACAGAAAGTTATCTGGTAGTAACAGCTGAAGTTCATGTCTTAAGTTTTCTTGGAAGCTGAGAGTTTTCTTGGAACCACAGGGCTGATTGTAACAGGGCCCAAGCTTTGAGGATTATGTGGAAATGGAAGTCCGAATCCTTCAGTTATTGTTCTGAGTGGACAGAGCTGACACAGCTGTGTGATGGGCACGTTCCCTCTCCTGCTTGGGCTTTACCACCCTGAGAGGGATGGGATAGGTCAGTGGTTCTAAGCCTGTTCACCTTGGAGGACTGAGGCTTGCACCTCATGCTCCTTACCTCAGATGAACCAGTGATCAGTACTTCCTTGGATGGAGCAGGGATGGTGCTATTAAAGCACTTTGGGAGAGTCTGAAGTACAGCTAGGCATGGACACTGGTTGCGTTGGTCTCTAGCAACCCAGTTCCTCTCTATCCTCAGCCAAACACAGCCATGCTTCTATGGAGACACTCCTTTTTGGAGGGAGACCTCACTTAGTGGTTCTCCTAGATATTGAGCTCAATCTTACAGCCTTTCAGTCAGGCACCCGAGCCACAGAAGCACCTCAGGCTGTGCCTCCTTCCCCTTCCTGCTGGAGACAGAAGGTGCTTGGCAGAGGAGAGCCCCATTATCTGCCTCACTGCCCCTCTCCTCTCTTGGCTCCTCTTCCTTCCTTCCCCAACACAAAGTGAAAAGGAACTGATAACACTATACACAACACCTCAAGGACCGGCCGGCAAAATATAGATAACAATGCTATTGACAGTTATTTCAGCTTTGAGTAAACGTTAATTCAGCATCTATGCGACAGAGATTGAGGTAGGCTTGCTGCCTGTTTTAAAAAAATGACTGGCATTTGTAGGAAAAGGGATATGTGACCCTACCACATCCCTGACCATCACTATTCAATGAGCATTAAGTGTCAACCAAGGAACAGGTTAGGAGAAATCCAGATCTAGCACCAAATGGCTGTTCAGTTGGGCCTCTTCCAAAGGACTTGAAGAGCAGGCAGGAAAATTGGATGTCAGTGGCATCTGCCAGGACCTGAGGAGCCACTTTGCCATGTCCCCAGGGACCAACTGGCATATGGTATGCCTCCTTTCCTTCCAATTATTTGGCCAGATTCCATCCTTTCCTTTCATCCATTGACCTAAATTTCTGTGCTAGTATTTTATAGTCCCTGTACTATTTGAAAATCATGTAATTGTTAAGTCTAACCCCACTGAATATACTCACCTCTCCTGTTCAAACCGACCTGGAAATCAGAGCCAGCGCTGCAGAAAAGACCATGGACAAAGATTTACTAACAAAAAATAAATTATTGAGAGTTTGGATTGCAGTAGGGAATAAAAACATGTAACATTCCGATGTCCTGAAAATAAGTTTAGCCAGCAAAATTGGGAGGTGAAAAAGGAAAGGAGATAAAAAAAAATGTTAGGCAAGGGAGACCTGACACGTGAGGAGAATCAACACACAGGAAACTGAAATCAAGCTAACAGGGGCTTTCATCTTCAAAGCTTTTCTAGCATAGTCTCTTGACAGCACAGGAACGCCTGGGAAACAGTGTTTGTCACCGAGAAAATATTTGCTTGAAGTTGGGGAACCTAAGGTTTTATCAGATCCTTTTCTTCTGTTGGGTTCATACATAATTGAATGCACTTTTTAAAGTACGTTTAGTTCTGTTCTTACAGGGAGATTGTTTTTTCTCAGCAGACACTCACAGAGGTGTCTGGAAGCGTGTTTGCTGAGTGCTGGTAGTAGACTACAACATGAGATTGTACTTGCTGTGTCAACGTTTGTGGTTTTCTGTCTTGTTTGCATATTTGACCACAGATGTGGACTGTATTTGCAGATTAAACTTTTTGGTCGCAGATGAGGGTCCACAGATGGCTTCAAGAGGAACATGCATTGCACTTAATATTTTGAGTCATGTCTGTACATACTTTTTTTTTCCTGGAAAGCATGCTATGCTGTGATCAGGTTACCAGAAGTGTCTGTGGATCTATCATGTGGCCCTGTGCCCTCTGCGCTTACTTCCTTGCCCCCCACCAAGCCTCTTCCAATCACATAGCCAACTGGAGACATCACCCTTGGGTCTTCACACAATCTTGGGAAATTGACCTTTGTGTATCTATGCTGTGCATGGGGGAGGTTGAGGGAAAGAGTCGGGAGTGCACCACCACTGCTCAGGGTCACACGGGAAGACAGGCAGGATGTAACCCAAGAACACACTTGGTCAGCTGTGTTATGTTGCCCAATCAGCTCTCTAAGTCTTAGTTCTAAGTTATGCACATGTATTAAAAGCATAGCCCATATTGATAGTGTTTTATGCATTTCAGACACAAACGTGGAAGCACAGTTTCTAATTTTGTCGTGCAGTGGGTCATCTTGCAGTCACTTATGATAAGGACCCTCTAGACTGCTCTCATCACCAAAGCATGAAACTCTAGTTCAGCATCCAAAGGCATGGATGTCCAACATCACATACATCAGTAGAAAAGCAAAGATATCAGCGAGTGACACGGGAGCATAAGAGATGCCATAACCACAGAAAGTCTTATGAAAGAAAGCATTTCATTGAGACTTGCTCACTATTTCAGAGGTTAGCTCGTTATCATGTCAGGGAGCAAGATAGCACATGGACAGACATAGTGGCGGAGAAGAAACTGAGAGTTCTACATCTGGATCTGCAGGCGGCAGGAAGAGAGAGACTCTGGGCTTGGATGGGCTTTTTGAAACCTCAAAGCCAACAGCCAGTGATACACTTCCTCCAACGAGGCCACATTTCCTAATCCTTTCTAACAGTGCCATTTCCTCTTGATCAAGTATTCGAACCTGTGAGCCTGTGTGGGACATTCCCATTCAAACCACCATAAAAGGTCCTCTAGTTCAATCTCCAAGGTATGACTTAAATGCTTAAAAAAACATCAGTTCAGGTAGGTGTGGGGGCACACGCCTGTCATCTCAGTATTAGAGGGGTAATAAGAGAGGAGTGAGAGTTCCGGTCTAGCCTAGGCTACATAGAAGACCTTCCTCAGATAATAACAACAGTTCCCCTCCTCAGTTTATCTTTTCGGGGGGGGGGGAGAGGACTCATTTTCTTTACCTGTGTAAGTGAGAAGACAGGACAAGTTGAAGTCTGGACTCGCTGTGGTTCTAACACCCAGAGCAAATGGGAGCAGGCAGCGCTGCTGTGCGGTCAGGAACATCGCAGACGGAAGAGAAGTGTGACGCTCTTCCTTCCTCCAGATACCAACATAGAAGTGCTAACCCTAATTTGAAGCATTGAGAGGAAATGTGGGCAAATCTGGAAGCTATGCCTAGATATGCCAACGATACAAACACTTCTATTTCTTTCAGAATGGTGGCGGGCTAAATATAGGCATTGATTTTATCAACCCTCTTCCCAAACGTGTAACCTTGATGGAAGTGTGAAGTT
Organism: Arvicola amphibius; assembly: GCF_903992535.2. Classification (NCBI taxonomy): domain Eukaryota; kingdom Metazoa; phylum Chordata; class Mammalia; order Rodentia; family Cricetidae; genus Arvicola; species Arvicola amphibius. Next base: position 13,090,971 of record NC_052061.1, read on the forward strand.
CCCAGAGCTGGAAAGAACGGAAGAAAGAAGCAGGCAGATTTCCTTAGCTTTCTCCAAATGCTAATTGCTTATAATGGCAAGTCCTTACCCAAATCCATTTCTTGACGGTCATGAGGACTGTACCGGTCAAAACAAAAGCATCTCAGATCCACCTAAGGCTCCTGTCAAATGAACCCCACACAGACTCAGATTCACACTCTCTCCCCAGGTTGAGCAAGGCCAGCCAGTACAGAGGCAGCTTTAGTAGCCTGGAGAAAAGACACCGTGCAAGGCATGTGTCTGGCAGTGGGCTGTGCTGCAGGTTCCCAGAGCTACGGGCTTGTCAAGACCCTGGAACATCATCTCAACTGCATGAGCCTTCTGTGGAGAGGACTCACAGAGACAGAAATGCAGTCAGTGTCTAGAGCTCAGAGATGGGGACTTGGGTGTTCTTTGGGACAAGACAGGAGGAAGTTAATGGACATGGCAGCTGATAGTAAGGATGATATAAGCAAATACGCTGTAATCTCTTTCTGGCCTAGTAACAAGCTTACTTCTAATTTCATATATTCAGTCCACAAACGTTTTCTGAGCCTCTACATTTTGCCAACTACTGTTCATTGTCCCTGAATTTCCCAAAGAAAAACACACAGTGACTAAGAAATAAGAAAATGCAGCTTCACGACACTGAACATCTATGCTCAGTGCTCTGGAGAGAACAGGAGGGAAGGAGAGAATCTAGTGGACCTTTCGTTGTAAGCTCATAGAACTCATGTGGACGTGAAGGCAGATGGGATGTAATGTCAGCTCAGGAATGGTAGCAGTCCAGAGCCTAGGCAGTGAGGTAGGCACTGAAGAGAACTGAAGTGTGGGCTGAGCCCTTGCCCCACACCCGCAAAGCCGCAGCAACACAAACATGCACACACGCACGCACGCACACACGCACGCACACACACAGAGGAGTAGGAACTACGAAGAAAGGACCATGTAGCTGGAAAGCAGGACAAGCAGGAGGAGAAAGGGGAGAACTGAACACACGGGTGGAAGTCTCTGACTTCCAAGGCCAGTTAGGAATGCAAGGCGGGGCGCGGGTGACAGAAGCTGGGAAGCAGTGGCCAAGGCTGCCGTAGGGAAGACAGATTGCAGAGACCGGAGGAGGTTGCCTGAAAACTAAAAATATCTCAGAGAGGTCCAAGAGCCTTGTAAATGAAGGTGTGGGTTCAGGATTTCCTCCAAACTCAAGGGCATGGAGACACTGAGGCATTTCTGCTGGAGAAAGACTTGGTCTGGTGTTTTCTAAAGAGCGCACTGGGTGGAAGTGATTGGAATTTGGTAACAGAAGGAAACGCTATCAGAGCATCTTAGCAAGACAAGGAACTGGAAAGCAGAAGGTTGACCCTGTAAGATCCTATCTTCACTAAGCACAAACAAGCAACACTAAGCAATGCACCAGGCTATTTCTTTTAGGGCCACCACCCAGCTCCCAAATCAGGACACAGAGAATTTTTATTAGTTATGAATGCTCAGCTTTAGCTCATTTCAGGCAAGCTCTTTTAACTTAACCTGTTTCTCTTCATCTATGTTTTGTCTTAGGGCTTTTCACTTTTTCTTCCTTCTATATACCTTACTTTCCTTGTTTCTGGTGTGTAGCTGGTGACTGTCTTGTTTCTAGCCCCGGCTGTGCCCCTCTCTTTCTCTCTCATTCTCTCTTCTTCCTTCTCTCTCAAGCCTAGATTTCTCTTCCTACTTATGCTACCTGCCTGCCAGCCCCGCCCATCCTTTCTCTGCCTAGCTATTGGCCATTTGATCTTTTATTAGACCAATCAGGTGCCTTAGGCAGACAAGGTAAGACAGTATCATATCTTTATCTAATTAAACATACATCTTTACATCGTTCAACAAATGCAGCATAAACAAATGTAACACGCCTTTATGCAGTGAAAGTAATATTCTACAGCATCAACAAATGGTAACACATCTTTAAGATAGTTAAAGTCTAGTTAAAACAATATTCTACAGCAAAGCAATACACAGCCCACTACCCACCAGCCACACAGCATAGGACCAGCAAAATTTTATTCACTAAAATGAATTTCCGAGGAGTTGAGTGAGCACACATAGTAAAACCGGCCCCCAGTCACCACCATCAACCCCAATCTAGTGCACCTTTGCTCTGTATTCTGTTAAAGGCATCTTGATGGCACACAAATGTAATAAAACTAAAAATGTGTTTGTCATCACTTGGCTTTGATACTAACATTTCTGAGGTGACTAGGGGAGCATTCTGTTTTGAATGTGAAGAGACATGTGCCAGGGGTGTCAGATGGCACCGGGGTGCTCAGTCCTCTGCTCCCTTAGAGGACTCCATCTTCTCCCTGACTGCAGACAATCCTCATGCTTGGTAGAGGAGTGTGGGAGTCAAACCAGCATACACAGAGGCACAGTGGAGCACTAGAAACCTGCTGAAAAAAACTAGAAAAATACTACTTCCAGAGATTTATATTCCACTTAACTCCCTTAGGACTTAAGGTAGCTAAAAAAAAATCTACTTTTAAAGTAGGGGAAATAGGATTATTGGATTTTGAAATTGAGAGCCATAAAATTTAGAATAATTTTATATAAAACTTCAACTTCTTTTATTTCAAAGTAAAAGAATCATATGGTCTCATGTAATTTTGAATCTCAAAAAAGAAGAAGGCAAATGTTTATCTTTGCTGAGTGCCTGGAGTCCAGCACCAACGGCAGGAGAGACTTGGCCGGATACCTGCTCTGAAGCTGAAGGTGCTGACCCTCGCTGCTGCTTCCTTCTCTCCTCTTCCTCTTCCTCTTCCTCTTCCTCCTCCTCCTCCTCCTCCTCCTCCTCCTCCTCCTCCTCCTCCTCCTCCTCCTCCTCCTCTTCTTCTTCTTCTTCTTCTTCTTCTTCCTCTTCCTCTTCTTCTTCCTCTTCTCTTCCTCCTTCTCCTCCTCTTCTTCCTCTTCATCTTCCTCCTCTTCCTCCTCCTCCTCTTCCTCCTCCTCCTCTTCCTCCTCCTCCTCTTCTTCCTCCTCCTCCTTCTTCATTTGGGTTTTTCAAGACAGGGTTTCACTGTGTAGCTCTGGCTGGCCTGGGTGGCCAGGCAGGCCTAGAACCCACAGAGATCTCCCTGCTTCTGTCTCCAAGTTCTAGGATTAAAGGTGTGCACCATCACCTCCCGGATGACAATTCCCCTCCTCTTAACTCCCCTCCCACTCTGCTTCTTGTAAGAGGCAGAGACTAAACCAGGCCTCTCCAGATTCCTAGGTCTCACGCCCAGTCCACCCAAGCATCCCTCGTGTTTTCTCCAGTAAACCGACTGTTGTCATGTCAGGATCTGCACATCAGCTCCATACTTCACCAGACTCTGTAAGGCATCAATTGCATTCTATACTAAATTTCTTTTTTCTTTGGAAAAGTAAGGTTTTTTTTGCTAGGACAACTCTTTGATGTTTCTTTTTTTTTCCTTTTCTGTGGTCTCAAGTATACAGTGGCTTAGTGTAATAGCTGCGATTTGTGTTTGGATTCTGAATCTAAATGACACTGAATGGGTTACTTGCTCTTTTCTTTATCTGTAAAATAGGAATTAAATGGGCATGAAGCCCTTAACCCAGCGCCAAGAACATGCAGGTATTCGTTATGCAGTAGCTTTATTTCTCTGCTAGTGTATAGGACTGATTGGGAGAAAAGGGTTGGGGCCTGACACACAGCTGAGGACCTTTGATGGATGACACTCCAATCCACGCCTCTCTGAGTTCAGAGATTCCATTCCTTCCTTTTCAAGATAAGGAGCTGAGCCCTTCTTTCATCCACACCAGCGCGATAGCTCCTCTCCATCTGATTCGAGGGTCTATTACCATCTCATTGAGATGCCACTTCCACAAGGCTTTGAGGGGAGAGCTGCAGAGGGAGCTGGGAGTGGGCTGGGGTAGAGGACTGCCCCATTAGCATTCAAATCATAATAGAGACCATTATCTTGGCAGCAAAATACCCCAGCAGTAGTGATGGGAAGAAATGGGAGTGGGTTGCCAAAGCAACGGAGAAACTTGAGCAGTGCTGTTTCCATGGCAACAGAGAGCCTGTATGGGAGTGTTCTCTTAGCTCCAACACTGGTGAGATGCTCAACAGTATCAGTGACTCATCGGGTAGGTTGCACTGCAAAGGGCAAATTAGCAAGAGGTTTCGCTTACGAGTTAGGCCGGTGTAAAGCCTGCAGCCAGCACATAAGACGGAGCCTGGGCCTGTCTGTTAGGAATCAGGATTCTCTTGGTTGCTGGCCAGTCCTCTCGATGCCATCAGATCTTAGTTATGATTTGTAAAGTCAAGGAAGCCCTGCCTGGGCAAAATGTCCGCAAGGAAATCCAACGCACGAGGTATATAACTTCAGCGGCAGGCAAATGCCTGAGCTGTTTCTCCTTCTTGTCTCAACTTTAATTTTATCAAAGTAATATACTCACATAATTAAAACATCAATTAGAGCCTATAATCAAACACACCAGGCCCCACACATCCCAGTGCCTTCTTCCCTTCTTCTAGAGGCAATCGCTTAATGTCTTTGGTCGTATTCCCTGTCTTCACACCTGTATTTTCAAATACTTCCACATTGAATACATTTTTTTTTGCATTTACAATTAAGTAGAGGAAGCTCTCTCGTGCCCCCTTCAAACTCAACCTCCAGACATGATGCAGAAACTTTTAAATAAGTCATATTTGTGAACTCAGATGTTTTTAGCGTCATAGGATATATCAGTATTGGTTAGCTACCAGTGGTGACGTCTCTTGAGCAAAGGGCTAGAGGCCTCCATATTAGACATGCAAGCTCATTTTAGAATACTTTACTTTGTTAACATGTACTTATTAATCGTACACATTGATGGGGTGCAGTGTGATATTTTAGTAAATGAATAAAGTGAACGCTGATCACACCTAGCTTTCTTTAGACATCCATCCCTCCCGTGTGCCTTCTCCATCCATACTTAATCCAACTCTCTTAGCTTTCCCACTTGAAACAATGCAGGCGACCTGCCTTCCTCTGCTGGGATTATTTCACTTGCCATAATGTATTCTAGTTCCATCCATCTTACCGCTAGTGACAGGGTTTCGTTCTTCTTTATGGCCAAACACACGCACACACACACACACACACACACACACACACACACATAAACTCACACACTCACTTCACTCAGTATATATGTGTGTGTGTTTTCTCTGTTTACCTGTTATTGGGTATCTAGGTTGTTTCAACCTTAGCTAGTAGGAGTAGTGCAGCAACCAACATGGGCTTGTAACTGTCTGTTGTAAGCTGATTTCATTTGCTTTCAATAAATACCCAGGAGTGGGATAGATGCATTATTTGGTAGGTATAGTTCTAGTTTGTAGGTTACTAATTTTATATTCCCACAGCTATTCATGAGAGGTCCTTTTATCCACATCATTACTAGCGTGTAGTTTTTTTTTTAAAGTGGCTGTTCTAACTGGAGTGAGGTGACATCTCATTGTAATTTTAATCTCCATTTATTTCTCCAATAAGGAGATAGCTGTCTAGTTGGGGTTTTTGTTTGTTTGTTTTAAACTTTTTTGCATTTTATTTATTCACATATTTATAGTGTGTGTGTGTGTGTGTGTGTGCGCGCACACACACACACACATTATGGAGCACGTGGAGGTCACAGTTAGAAGAGATAGTTCTCATGCTGTGGTCTCCAGATGAATCATCAGATTTGCTGGAATATTTTCCTCAAGTTTCTGAATTCCTTACCTAGTCTGGATATTAACTCTGTGTCAAATGAACAGTTGGCAAAAGTTTTGCCACTCTCTCGGCTCTTCCACTCTGTGGATCGCTTCCTTTGTTGTGCAGAAGGTTTCAGTTGGCTATAATCCCATTTATCTACTTCTCCTTTCATTTCCTTTGATCCTGGGAACATATTAAACATTTCATCACCTCTGTCAATATCTGAAAGTGTTCCCTGTGTTTCTGTGATTCTGTATTTTACACTTAGGCACTGGATGCATTCGGAATTGGTCTTTTGCAGGGTGAGGGGGATAAAGTTTTGGTCTCTGGCACATGGTTTTCCAAGCACCACTGGCACAGCCTGTCCTTTCTGCAGGGAATCTTTTGGCACGTTTGTTAAAGTCCCTAGGCTATAAGATGCCGACTCCTGTGCCCTCCCTGGGTCCAGTCTGGCCTGGCCAGCCTGCCAGGCTGTGTCTGTCTTTTCTAGACTCGAGCGTCACCAGGCACTCTGTCTTCCTGCCGGCCAGCTTTCCTCAACCCCTTGGTCCCAGCCTGCTGCCACTTGCTCCCCTCCAGCAGCTGGCTCCTGGGGTCGAGAGACTTTCTTGCAAGCACTTGCTCCTCTTTTCCTTCCTGCTACGCTCAACTGTACACAGGACTGGGGCCACAGATGTCTCCTGAGACTGCGTGGAATCCTGTGCCAGGTTTATTCTCTTGTCATTCGGGAGTGACTTAATACGAGAGGGCAGACGCGATTCTTGCCTTCCTCAATCTGGGTAGTTTTTACTGTCTTAGCTATCACATTGGAGTGACCATGCATTTTACATAAAGTACATGTGTATTTTTATATTTCATTTTTCACGGCGGCTATTTAGACTACCCATAGAATAGTTCTATTTGAAAAATATTGAACGTTTAAAATTTTTGTGTTCTGGCACATTAAAGCCAAAGCCAGATGGTTTTACCTTTTGGCTGAGCAAACCCACTTATGAGAATATCCCCGAAATGATTTAATGAATACTAGTTAATGCTGATATTACTCTGTTGCATATGCTTATAGAAATGAAAAGTTACCTACATGTCTCACAAGACACGTTCAATGTGAATACAATAATCTGTGACATAGGAGAGAGGCCAAGGGCAAAGCAGGTTTGGTGCAGTGCAGAAATGTCCGCTGTAATGTTTATCTCATCTGTCTCCATGTGCAAAGTGGGATAGTAAAGATATGGTCATCCCTGGAAAGTCCCAGAGACGTTAAAGTTAACCCTTAGAGGAGGCGTAAGGACTAGGGGAAAGGATGCCCTGCTGCCTCAGCTCATCCTTGTATGTATGCAATAAATGTTAGCTTCTGCTGACACTGCTGTTGTTATGTTGTGAAGTGTGAGTGTGTGCGTCTATGATTATGGAATTATGTGTTGTATCCTCCTATCTTTGTAAGTTTCCATTTTCTTTTTCCTGTATTGTTTTTCAATAAATAAAATCAAGATGTAGAAAGTCACCTCCGCAACAAAACAGAAACATTTCTGTTATAGCGTTGCTTGCGTGTCTGTTTGTTTGTTTGTCTGTACAGCCCTGGCTGACCTGGAACTTACGATGTAGACTGGGGTGGCCTTGAACTCACAGAGATCCACCTGCCTCTGCCTCCTGATACAGGGATTGAAGGTGAGAGCCACCACAACAGGCCCCAACAGGATGTTGATGAGTGTTGAAGTCCCTCTGACTGTTTGAGAGCAACACATGTCATCTTGAAAGTCAGACATGTGAATTCTTGGACCCATTCCAAGTCTTATAGATCAGAAACTCTGGGGTGGAAACCAGAAATACATTTTTCTAACAATCCCGCAGAGTATTCAGGTGCGGTAGGTGGTTCTCAACCTTGGGTACACATTAGAATTATTTCAGTAGCCCATCTGACTATGCCAGACTCTTGAGAACAGTGAGCAGGCACTGGTTATTTTGAAAAGTCACAAGGGATGCTAAAATGTGGCTTCTTGTGAAAACTTAGGCTTTGGTGATTCTCTGCCAAGTGGCCAGGCTGAATGACAGGAGCCAATAATATTGGGGAATGTTATCTTAAGGCATGTGACTTATTTAACTCTGTGAAGCTATGATTATTTGCCTGTCTAAAACACTTGATGGTCTAATAAAGAATGAATGGCCAATAGGGAGGCAGGATCAAGGATAGCTGGGACTGGCAGGCAGAGAGGATAAATAGGAGGAGCAACAAGGCAAGGGGCAACAAGGATCAGCAAGAGAACGAAGAGAGGAGGATGTCAGGCCAGTGGAGCCAGCCAGCCATGGACTAAGAGTGAAAATAAGATACACAGAAGCAGAAAAGGAAAAAGCCCGGAGGCAAAAGGTAGTTGGGATAATTCAAGATAAGAAAAGCTGGTTAGAAACAAGCCAAGCTAAGGCCGGGAATTCCTAAGTATAAGCCTCCATGAGTGATTTATTTGGGAGCAGGGTGGTGGGCCCCCCAAAGAACAAAAGGTCAAAAGAGTAAAACATCCCAGAATAAGTAGCCTTTTAGGCATCTCTCTGGCTTTATTCCTCCATTCTTGATTTCACAGGATCTTCTCATCCTTTTGCTTATGACTGAGTCAGGAGAGACAAAGAAGAACTGATGTAGGGTCTTGGGGATGTTAGGCAGAAGCAGAGATGGAGGACGGTGGGGTAACATAGACCAATAGGACAGGACTTCCTCCACACTTGGTAAAATTGTCCCCTTGGAAACAGAGATCCGGGGAAACAACCTGGTCCTTTCTTAGCAACCGGACAAGGTGCAGCCCCAACGTCTATTTAGACTCTTTTCTCCTTTCCCCTTTAACAATTAATACCCACCCAAAGCCCAAAGAACACGATACATGGGCAAGGCTCAGCTCTTGCAGATTTTCTGGATTTTATTTTGTTGATTCGCTGACAGATTTCTATGAAGAAATGACCAAGAGATGAGCACCCCTGCTCTATTCCATTCTCTCTCCACTCTCTCTCTCACTGGCTGGCTTCTCTCTCAGCCAACATGACGTATTTTTATAATCCTCTTCAAATATGGCTTTGGAATTCAGTGGGATAAAATAAATAAGAGGCCATAAAAGCCAATCAGGCACATTCTACATTTGCCTTTTTTTTAAAAAAGAAAAAAATTGAATCCTTCATCTACTCAATCAGTGTTTATTCCTTTCATTTTAAGAAATTTCTGTGGAGGACCTGTAGGTGCCCTTTCAAAGCCACAGAAGAAGACAAACCTGCTACTGTTCCTTTAAGAGACATAGTCACCGCTCTTGGTAGATAAAGGAGAAACATCTGAGACAGTAAAGAGCCCGCTGTGATAAATGGCTGAGCTAAACACAAGCAAGGTCTGGACTGCACAAACACTCCCAGATGTCGGGCAGGGCATGGCTCCACCCACAGCTCCTCAGGGTCCAGCTGCATCCTCGAGCTGGTGAGTGGGGCAGTCCAGCTTCAAGAACTCCAGCCCAGGCTCTGGATCTGCTGGGCAATTTGCCTAACCTCCCTGTGCCTTCAGGGTAAATGGGGATAATAAGTGTACTCAATGGGCCGCAGAGAACAGCGAAAAGATTAAGAAGTCACACAACCAGCACAACCAGCACTCAGCTCATCTTAATTACTGAACACACTTCATGGCCCGCCACGTGGAAGCTACTTCTCATTCTTAAATGGCATCTTTTCCTCCAATTTAAAAGAGAGAAAACTAAGTTTGGGACAGTTTGTCATTGTTTTATCCTGGCACGAGTTACACCCTGGAGCCTGTGTGTTTTCTGCTTCTTTGCTTGCAAAACCAGACACTGAAGCATTAGGATGCATCCTGTAGCAAGCTTTCTTGGACCACTGCCAGCCCCCAAATCATGACACACAATCTTATTATTAATTATAAATGCTTGGCCTTAGCTTAGGCTTGTTTCTTAGCTAGATTTTTTTTTTTAACTTAAATGAACCCATTTCTATTATGTGATTCCCCGAGGCGCGTTTACCTCATCTACATACTGTCCATCCTGATTTCCTGCTTCCTCTGTGTCTGTTGGTTTGCTGGTTCTCTCTCCTTTTCTCTCTGCTTGCCACCTTCACCTACCCCTCCTCTACCTAGGTACTGGCTGGTCAGCTTTTTATTAGACCAATCAGGTGCCTTAGACAGGCAAGGTAAGACAGCAGCACAAACATAATTGAACAAATACAGCATAAACAAATGCAGCCCATCTTTACATAGCTAAAACAAACGCAACATATCTTTGCGTAGTTAAACAAATATCCTGCAACATTATCTCAACTATTGGACATTTTGTCGATAGTATATAAATTCTTGTCACACTCAAGCTTGAATTCGACCAGCTTTGTTGTATTTACTTCTTGATTTCTAATAAGGAGGGACCTTGTAAGGAAAACTACATCTATCCTTGGCTAGCAAACTACCAGACTCATCACGGTCAAAAGTTCAAGCGTCTGTGAGTCCTGGGCACCCTATGCTCTGCTCTTCTTTGCCCTCCAGTCCAGGTATGTGTTATCCCTGCCTCTGCCTTCTGCTCTCTGACACATTCCTTTTCTTTCTCCTCCCCCCCCCGCCCCATCTTCCTGTTCTTCCTCTTTTCCATATTCCAGGATCCAACCCCTAGCCCATCCATAGTGGCCGCACCTCCTCTCTTCTGCTCCCCAGAGCCCACACAGCCCCCAGAGTACTCAGAACGGTATCCCCGAGTCAGTTCATCTACTCCTCAAAGCTTGATTGTGTAACTCTTTGCTCTTCAGGGGAAGAAACTTGGGCTCACAAAACTGAATGTGACCCTGGCTCTCTAGCCTGCGCTGCCATGGTTCACACAGGATGGGCCCCACCTTAGCAACAGCAAAGCAGTCATTCAGCAATGCTGCATTAGGATGCAAGTAGCCACCGTCACAAACTTAGCTTATAGCTGGAAACCCACACAAAGCCGTGAACTTCTGTGTTAGTTACCTTTGCCACCACTGTGACAGACACCTGGGAAACAGCACAAACACTTGAAGGAAAGATTTGTTTCATCTCACGGTTTCAGGAAGCTCAGTTCCTGTCTTCTCCTAGGCACACTTGGGCAGCTAGCTCATCACGGTGGTGGCAGCACATGGCAGGCTGTCCCCTGCATCTTAAACAGCAAGAAACAGAGAGAGCAGATACCTGTGTTTTGCTCGCACCTTCCCTTACTCCATGATTCTGCCCAGGCCTGCAGCCCAAGGAGATGATGGTGCTGCCATCATGCAGGGTTTGTCTTCCTCAGTCTTCTCTGGAAACATGCTAGACATTCTCTCCCTCCAAAAGAGGAGTACCTCACTAACTTCCTGGGGTATTCTAAATCAAGTACCGTCAACAGTGACAAGTAATTGGGGTAGCTGTCACTGCGACTACCACGAAGACACTGGTGATGAGCATGGTCCATAGTCACCCTGGCTACAATCAGACCTCAGTGAACAGCCCCCTTCCCTTCTACTTCTCCACAGGATCTGAGGTTTCCGAGAGGCTTGCTGCTCCCACTCTTAACTGACATGGCTTTTTGTCTGGGTGTCCACTTATTATCTGTTGATGTTAAAACAGTGGCCTGCCTGCAACGTATGCGAACACTGTCCCAGCGACTGCAATACAATGGCAGCAGCAACAACAACAACAAAAAAACACAGCTCCTACCCTGGGGAACACACGGAGGAAAGAAAAGAGTCCCTACCTCTGATGGTGTATGCTGTGATCAGGGAATGCTCCCGTGTCACCATGACAGTGCTGTGATCAGCTCTGAGAACACACACTGGGGACTTGACATTCTCAGAGGTAAGGGAAGACCTCCCTTGAAAAAATGGTAATCGAGCAGAGATCTGAACAAGAGTAAACACTCTAGAAAGGAAGCAAAGGGTCAGGAAAGGAACAGAAGATATTGTGAGCCACAGCTTTGCTAGAGTCTTGTCAACAGCCAGAGGCAGCGCCAGGTGAGATGCTGGGGGTCTTGTCAACAACCACAGGCAGCGCCAGGTGAGATGCTGAATATGACTGAGAGGCCAAGCCATGAATGGCCTTGTAGACAAAGTAGGTGTTCAGAGTGTCTCCTTTGGTAGCTTTATTATGTAGCTCAGACTGGCCTTGAGCTTTCATGTAGCTCAGGTTAGCCTCAAACCCACCCTCTTGTGTCAGCCTTACTAAGAATACAAGTGTGTGTCGCCATGCCTGGCTCAAGGATGTGGATTCTTACCTTATAATAAGTTGAAAAACTAAATGTTTTTAAATAGGGGAAACACAAGATCTATACTTCAGAAAGTGTGTGATGTAGGAAACAAAGTGTGACCATGAACAAGCTGGATGATAGCCTTAGGTAGAAGATGATACAGGATGCTTTGCTCACGATGCAGCTCAAACAAGTGGTCCTGTGAGCTGGTCAGGAGATGGAAGTACAGTGACCAGTGACGCAGTGGGCAGGGAAGGTGGGATGACGACGTACCAGAGAAGATGCCTGGTTTATTTGGAGGCTTGTGGAGATGGAAACCTGGAGGTAGATTGCTTCTGGGATGGGAGACCAGCTCAGATTTTATAACAGGCTGAATCTGAGGGCTTTGGCACATTCCAAAGATGTCAGAAGATGTCAGGAAGCCAGATAGGCATGTGGGTTTGAGATTTGGGGACAGGTGTGACTTTTCTACCTAAGGATTGTGAGCCATCTGCCTACAGGAGACAATTGAAGTCATGAGCACAGAAAAAATGCCTAAGTGGTGATGGAATAGACTAGGGAGCAGGACCAAGTCTGAGATTCTGTAGTATTTCAGAGCCAGGGATATATGAGAGGATGGAGATAATGGTCAGAGCATTAGGTGGAAAACGAGGGCAAGGACAACTTACATCACGGTATTTGCTGGAGTCTTAACCCGAGCTTTGGCGTAGAGTGCTTCCAAGAGCGACAGAAATAGCCTCCTATCGAGAGCGCACTTCAGGGACACGGACTGCCCACCCTGGAGCTTTCATTTAGCACAAGTCACCTTGGACTTGGTATTTGGGTTCAGACCAAGCTGCTGGAAAGAAAAGTGGTCATTTGTCCAACTAACCTACTCTAGTGCTCCAGTCTGGCAGAGGAGAGAAGGAATTTGAATGTGTTGACCATCTTTGGTGTAAGGGTCAGGACAAGAAAGGAAGCAATTATCTGCTGCCGCAACCAAACCTTTGTATCCACGAAAGGTGGTGAATTCCCAGGTGGATACAAGGTGCACCTAATGAAGAGCCCATCTGCTACAAGATGAATCAGGGCTCTTGACAAGACCACTTTGTCCTCTCGAGCATGCTTTAAAGGCTTGGGGAAGGCTTCATTTTGCACCTGACATTAAAGCGCCATTAAAGGATTCTGAGTACATTCTCAAAGCCGAGCGGCTCTGAGGCCGGCAGGAGTCACGAGCTCATCCCATTACTTTTAGATGGAGAGAGACATAAAGAAAAGAACAAAGTCCTGTTTAAAGAACAGAGGAGCCTGGGAACGAAAGAAGAGGAAGGTAATTCCCGAGGAATCGCAGCTTAAAAATAGCACAGAGTATACCTGGTGTCTGGTCACGACATCTGGGTTCAGATGTGTTGTCACACGAGACTTGTAGCCCTCGTCCCCAAACTCCAGGGGCAAGAAGGTATTACCATCTTGGGGTAAGCATGGGGTACATTTAGCCATGTTTTCTTTCTAGTCCATACCTGTTTGGGGCAGCAGACCGCTGGCCCCTTGACTTTCTTTGCCTGCCTCAGACCCTTTGCCTGCTGGAGTGAACTGAGCAAAACAACCTGTTCACCTGTGCCTGCAGCTGCTCTGAGCACGAGGCCTTGATGGCAGGAGAGAGGTTTCTGGTGGGCTGCAGCTGAAAGATCCCGAGAGCTGGGGCGTGGCCGGAGCCCTAAATAAACTGCCCCTGAGCACAATAAAGTTGGCATTCTTGTATCAAGGATGACCCGTGTGCCCGTGGCTCATGTTCAGACCTGTAGTGGCGTGGGCGCTACACATACCTGATTTACATGGTAACAGACCCCGATTCTGCTTCTTATCTCTGTCAGGCTGGCTAATTTTATGTCAGCTTGACACATGCTAAAGTCTTCTTTGAGGAGGAAACCCTAATTTAGAAAATTCCTCCATAAGATCAGGCTGCGGGCAAGTCTGTAGGGTATTTTCTGAATCAGTGATTAATGTGGGAGGGCTCAGCCCATTGTGCATGATGTCATCCCTAGGCTGATGGTCCTGGATTCTATAAGAAAGGAGTTTGAGCAAGACGTGGAGAGCAAGCCAGTAAGCAGCACTCCTCCATGGACTCTACATCAACCCCTGCCTCCAGGTTCCTGCCTTGTTTGAGTTTCTGTCCTGACTTCCTTTGATGATGAACAGGGGTGTGGGCGTGTAAGCCAAGTAAACCCTTTTCTCCCCCACATTGCTTTTACTATGGTTTTTATTACAATAATCATAACTAAGACTCCCATCATGAAGGTGCAAGATTCCATGGTGGTCGTGGGGGAGGGGAAGAAAGGATGGGGGTAGGTCAGACCTGCTTCTGCATCAGGGAGAACAGTGCAGTGGCTGCATCAACTGCATCTCACCGTCTATACGCCACAGACTGTATACCACTCTCAACACAGGTTGTCATGAATCCTCCCAAGAACCCTGACTAGACAGACTCTACTCACCTTCATTTATAGGCAAGGAAACTGAGGCCGGTGAAGTTTAACACTATTAAGTCACCTGATGAGTAGGTGACCTAGCAGCCATGTCTAGCCTCCAAGTCCCTTCTTCTGGCTTGGTACAACGAAAGCATGCATGGTCACAAGAGCAGTGTGTAACCTAGTGAGGAAGAATCCCAGAGGAAGGAATGTTCCGGCTCATCCACATCCAAATCCTTTTTAGGGTATTGCCTCACCCCCTAGGTGACTTTGTGTTGGAAAGGAACTATAGGGGTCGCCCTACTGTGGAAGGACCTTCTGCCAGATCCCTAGCCAGAGGTTTGACCCCTAGACTAAGCTCAGTGAGCCATGGTTTTTCTCCTGGATTGTTGACTCCCACTGAGGGGCCAGAGCAGGCCGATTGCAGACTTCGTTTGTTATAACAGCAGAGCCCAGTAGTCTACTGAGCGCTTCCTGCCTCGTCCAGGCCTGTTTTAAGTCCCTCTCAGCTCTGCAAAGCTCTGCTGTGTGCAGCCGGTTCCTGTCACTTGCTCTCACGAAAGAGCCTAATGTGTACAAGAGTTCTCAATGTCTTTCATAAAACTGGGAAGGTGTGTTAATGACCAATTCGAGGGTACTGGGCTATGTGGGGCCTTGGTGGGAGGGTTAACCGAGTAACTACTGTCACAAATAGAACACAGCAGAGCTGATGGCACATCAGTCCTGGACACAGCTCTTAGCTGGCTCTGAATCTTTGACTTTCGGCCTCCTGGAACACTCACTGAGAAATTCTCCCAACCCCCCCCCCCCCCCCCGCAGCCTGCTCACGGTACTTCGAGACCCAAGTCACTCTGAGAGGGCATGGAAAGAATAGCCACAGAGTAATCCACACCCTCAACTCAGAGGCCAGCAGGTACCGTGGCAGCCACAAGGACACACCATCTTGGATTTCTAGCTTTTGACAACTGGACTCCAGCCTCACGGTGACAATTGCATGAGAGACCCTGCAAATGGCTCTCTCGGTATCCCAGGAGTGTGGGCGATAGTAACAGTGTTCTTGTTTCCAGTGCTTGCATTTCTAGATCAGAAGTCAGATAGCCATAGATAACTGGACCATGCTCTGCCCAGGCTTCCCAGAGCAGGGACTATAGGGTAGAAGGAAAATATTCTTGCTATTTCAGTGGATACTGTCAAGCATCCTCCCTGCAGGCTGCCCAATTCACACACCCAGCAAGGGTAGATGATAATAAAATATGGGCTTCTGGAGCCAAGTGCCCAGTATTTTTCAAATCTGTACAAAATCAAGGGCGCTCATATATCATCTAAAATTCACAATTTCAAAACTCTTGTCAAGGAAAAAGAATGGAAGAAAAAGTGGTTGAAAAAGCAGGGCAGGATGCTTGGAACACATTTTAGCACCTTAAGTCGTTGGCCTATTAGTCATTTTGCTCTAATGGTGGCCAATCCTGCTAATATTTGTGGCGAGGGTAATGACACAGTAGTATCGGCTTAAATTTCATGTGTGTCGCAAATACTGATGGAGATGCTTCTCACTGATGGAGATGCTTCTCCATGCAAAGCAACCAATCACGAAGATGCCTGTGGCAGGAGGGAGCAGGCTGCACTAGTGGGTTTTCTTGTTTGTTTTTTTTTTTTTTTTAATAAGAGGTCAGTTTGTTTCCTTTTTTTTTTTTTTTGAAAATGGACCTTGACCTCCAGAACAATGAGAAAATAGCTTTCTGTTTGTCACACTGCCTACCCAGCCAGTGGTGTTTACTTAAGGCAGCTCTTAAGCTATGTCAGTTTAGCAGGAATCCCCTTATTACGGATGCTCGCTCCTCTTAGAGATGTCCAGTTCACTGTCCGCTCTTGCCACTTGGCTGTAAATCCAGACATATCCTTGCTTTATTCTGAGCTCAACCTCTATCCCCTGCTATTGCTATGGCCTTGAGCATCCATCCTTAATGCTTTAACTAGTTTTTACAATAGTTTTTTTCATTTACAAGTGTACATTAAAGACCTAGACCCTTTGACTCCTTTGGCTTTGAACACCAACATCACATTATGGTTATGATTTTTTACATGATTGTCTGATTACATCACTTGGGCAGCAAGGAAAAGCCCGTGTCTTTGTCTTTGTGTCTCCAGAACTGAGCACATCTCTGGCATGCATAAGTTTGAACAAGATTATTTAACAGCACTACTTAGACACAAAGCAGGGGCTGGTTATTCCTGGGGGGCTCCTTGGAGGATGAAAAGGGGTCAGAAAAGACAGGAGCGTTGAAGTCACAGAATTGAGAATGGCATACACATAGGGGACAGGATGATGTGGGACGTCCTTCTGTTTATATATTGCTTTTATTGGCTGATGAATAAAGCTGTTTTGGCCAATGGCTTAGCAGAGCAAAACCAGGCAGGAAATCTGAAAATAGTGATAGAGAGACAGATAGAGAGCTAGAGAGCTAGAGATCTAGAGAGCTAGAGATAGAAATAGATTAGAGAGAGAGAGAGAGAGAGAGAGAGAGAGAGAGAGAGAGAGAGAGAGAGAGAGTAGGCAGAGTAAAAAAGATGCCATGTAGTTTCCCAATAAGCAAGAGGTAACAAACCACGAGGCTTGTGGTAAAATACAAAATAATAGAAACGGATTCATTTAAGATATAAGAACTAGCTAGAAATATGCCTGAGCTGTTGGTCAAACAGTGTTGTAATTAATATAGTTTCTGTGTGATTATTCGGGTCTGGGCAGCTGGAAAAGGAACAAGCAGTCTCAGCTTATACAGAGTCGAGTGGCCTGTGGAGAAATGGCTCACCAAGTGTCAGTTGGTAACTGCTGAAGATTTAAGCAGTTTCCTGCATATAAGATATACATTTCCTGATATCCAAATTAAGGAAACCAGGGCTCATGATCCAAACTGGATGCCTGATTCACCTGCATGCCCCCCAAGTCTGAGAACTTCCCTCTGTAGCTTGCTAATGCATGTGTGTGAGTTTACAGATCTGAACCAGGTCCTGTCAGCTGCGCTGTGGAGAGGATTCAGTCTGAGGCTGACGGAATCTACTCCCAACGTGGCAGAGGGACAGAAAAGGGCCTGTGCTAGGCAAGAACACCACAGGTGTGTGAACTACAGCCCCAATAAGGTGACCAGCCTCTTCAGCAGAAAGCGTTTGTGCCAAGTGGAATGGGGGTGGGCTTGGACCACTGAGATTAACTGCTCAGGCCCAGCAAGGTCAGAGGCACTATCTTAGGGAAAAATAGTCTGTATAGAGGAACACATTACAGTCGGAGTCTGGGATCCCTGATTCCATATCCTGTAGCTCTTCTAGAAATGGGTTCCCACACTTGAGGACTGAGAGCAACCCAGGCCTTAGCCACAGACCAGTCTCCTGTTCAAAGTCGTGCTGCGAGGACTTTAATGACCTGCCTCCTCTCATTAGAGGCTCCTTTCCTCTTGACAGGGGTGGGGGTGGGGACAGAGCCCTCCCAGGTCACCTGACTGCAATGGCAGGTGCATTTCTTAGTCTCCATCTGTACCAACAAACCCTGATTGTCACTTCGAAAAGTAGAACAGACTTGGCTCATCTCAGAAGGCCCCACACGGGGAGGCACAGCATCTGCCAGCATCCTGACTGATTCTCCTGGTGACTGAGCACTGAAGCAGCCCCATGGGTAAATGTGGGTGTGAAGGAGCCGGCAGGACCTGCTCGGTCCCCATCCTGGAGCACCCACTAGTGTCACCGGGAGTTTGTGTGCACCCCAGCTTCTGTCATTCAAACCATCCTGGAAATCGCTGCTGTGAGTGCCACCTCCGTAGGGTTTTTTTGTTTTTGTTTTTTTGGTTTTGTTGTTGTTGTTTGTTTGTTTGTTTTGGTTTTTCGAGACAGGGTTTCTCTGTAGCTTTGGAGCCTGTCCTGGCACTCCCTCTGTAGACCAGGCTGGCCTTGAACTCATAGAGATCTGCCTGCCCCTGCCTCCCGAGTGCTGGGATTAAAGGTGTGTGCCACCACCACCCAGCCCCACCTTCCTGTTTTTAATTACAGTTATCTCTGGAATTATAAAACAAAGCATAACTCGCTTATTTTACCTAAGCCAAAGTTTGCTTTGACTGAAGCACTAGAAACAGCAAAGCTTAGGCTTGAGTTTTTTCATGTTTTGTTTTTCTAGCATGGATTGTGTTTGTGCACATCATTAAATCAGAAGGGTGTGTCCATGACTCCCTGAATGGATTTCACATTCTACAGTGATCTGAGCACTACCCTTGGGGCTATCATACCCCTAACACTTTCGTAAAGAAAACAGCAAACGATGGGGCATTTCTGAAATCAGCACAGAGTTCAGATTCCCATTCTAAGCTGTCCAATCCTCAGCAAGTCAACACCTCTGTAAGCTTTGGTTTCTGCATCTGTCAGGTGGAGACTTGTGCAGGTTGGGGCAGGGCATGCAAACTAAAATCTCTTTCAAGAGTGTGTCACCTAGAAATGGTCCCATTGTGGCATTGCTACTGTTTAGATCCAGCATGTTCGTCAATGGCGCATGTCTTAAACCCCAGGTGGTACTGTTAGGAGATGGACTAAGGCCTAGAAGGTGGTCCTTAGTCATTGAGGATGGTCCTCAAAGGGGATTGTGGGCCACATCTGTCCTCTTTTCTGCTTTGTTTTTGACCATGGTATTTGTTTGACTTTGTAGTCACCCCACCATGGTCTATCCCACCAAAGAGACTTGTTTGATTCTGCAGTCACCACACCATGGTCTACCCCACCAAAGAGACTTGTTTGATTCTGCAATCACCCCGCCATGGTCTACCCCACCAAAGGGACTTGTTTGGCTCTGCAGTCACCCCTGCCATGGTCTACCCCACCAAAGGCCTCTGATAATGCCCTGGAACTCCCAGTCTGTAGACAAAGTAAACCATTACTTCTTTATGAACTGAACACCTCAGTTATTTTGTTATCGTAACAGGAAGTCGCTGATACCTCTGGGTACCCACCTCAGAAGCCATCCTTTCAGCTTTCAGTGTGAACCAGGGTCCGGGGTGGGGACTCTTACAGGAGCACAACAATGGGACACTAGCAATGAATGAGTTGGCAGAAGAGGCTTAAATATCAGTGCTGGTATTTACTGACTGGGTGACCTTGGGACAGTGTTGGAACCTCTCTGAGCTTCTCTTTCTCTACCTGCAAAAGCAATGGCAATGATACTCCCGAGGGTCCTTGTGAGGTACAGTACACAGAGGTGGCCCTTCCCAAGCTTCCATCTGCCTGCATTCTCCGACAGCAGTCACCTGCCATTAGCCACCGTGACTGTGACAAGTCTCATACATGCCTTGACAGGAGCTTCTATTTCAGGAGTGTGACAGCTGAGCCGGCGACTGCAGAGGGACTCCGTGGGAAAACAGTCTCAGCCATCAACTCCATGAAGTCTGACAGCGACGTGTCTGGCAATGAAAACACTCCTCATTTCCCACAGGGGGAAAAGCATCTCACAGACCTCTGTAAATGAGAAATAATTCATGCATGAAGAGAGTCATTCCAGAGTGATATTATTAAAATCCTGCCCTTTCTTGATATTAGAACAAAGTAGGCAGAAAGAACTGACGAAGGGGGAGACTCTGCAGCTGCAAAGTACCAAATGGGTTCTCTTTAAAGTTTGACCCTTTGTCCGTTTCATCCCAGACCCTTGAGAGAGATGGAAAGCCTAAAATCTATTCATGGGGACTCACTTTAATCTTATTTTATAAAGCCACAGGGTGGGTGGAGAAGGGATGGAGCCTCCTCTGCTGTTCAAACGCAAGGCTGGTCACCTTGGATGTGGCCAGAAGACTTCTGGGAAGGCCAAAAGTCTTCAATGGAGTTGGGCAGCTGATTTGGAGTCCCTTTAGATCTTGAGATTGGAACCCCACATTGAAGTCCAGACTACCGACTTGAGTGCTAGCAAGCCTAAACAGGCGTCTCTACTGCTCTATCAGGATGTTGGTGCTGGGTAAACAAAAGGCATTCACTTAGCACTGCTTTGGGGGTCCAAGGTCATGAGCTTCATACAGAGAGGACATTACATGGCCAGACAGGAGGCCAGAGAGTGAGGAGGGGTTGACCCCACCCTTTTATAAACACTTCCTCCAGAGAACTCTTGGCCACACAGTGAATGCCTTCCTAGGGCAGCTCTCCTTATGACACAACCACACCCTTGACACTATCCAGTTTCCTATTCTCTGGATCAGGCTGCCAACACAGGAGCCCTTAGGGACACATCCAGACCCTCTCCAAAGCACAGCTGATTTAAATAAGCCAGGAGCACACCTAGAGAGTGCCATGTGCTTCAACGAGGGCCACTGCTCCCAACCAGCCAACTCCTTGTGTGGAATGTGAATTGCCTGATCTTCCTCTCTTTACCAAAAAGGCAAAAAGTGCATGTTTGGTCATGATTTAACAAACTTTAAACATTAAATCAGTCAAACACACTCATATATGCACACACGCACGCATGCACATATGCATACGCATGTATACACATGAACATGTGTGCACATGCATATGCATGTACATGCATACACATGAACATGTGCAGTATACACGTGCACACACATGAAAACGCATGTGAACACACACACAGGAACACACATCTATTGGTCACACCTGGAACTGATAGCAATCAGTTTGACCTCTGATTGGATCTTTCGACCCTGGGTTTGTTGTCTTGCCTACTGGAGTGGTTCCAGGCTGTGGTACTCTTGCGGTCATGCTGGGCTCTATGAAGAACTGACTTGCAACTCTCACTCGCAGTCCTGCGTGGCCCCTGCCCCCGTTCCGTTCACAGAGGAAAGATATACGCCCACACTTGCCTGCCCGCACTGCGTAGTTTCCTCAAGCTACCCCGTTTCAGGGGAGAAACGTTTTTCCGATCTTAGATGTGCTTTTAGCCTGAATGTTTTCATCCCTGTCAGCATAATCTACTGTGACACTGTCTGTTTGCTTGACGAAAGACGAGACGGGGACTTGGCAGTGGAGCTAGATTCTTAGCCATGGGCCTGGCCTACTGCTTCCTGAAGGAGCCTCTCGGTTGCTGGGGAGCTCAGCAAGCCCCTGCCCCTTGCTGGTTCCCGGATGCACAGCTCTCCCGTGGGGAGACTTCTTTCTTTTCACTATGAACTCAAGCTATGGCCTTCCATTTCAGTCATTTAAACATGCAATCTTCAGACTGCTGCAGCCTCCCCAGAGGGTGATACATTTTGACATCCATATTTAGGGATGGCATTAGGAGGCTCCTGGAGAAATCTGCCCTGACAGGATATCCCTTCTGCACGAATGGCACACAGTATGTACAAACTGTTCACAGCCCATTTATTTTAATTGATAAAAATTGTGTACATTTGCATACAACATGATATATATATGTATATATATTAGAATAGCTAAATCAAGGTCATTACATTCACTATACCTCAAATAGTTTTGACGTGTGTGGTGAGAACACTTAAAATCTACTCCCAACAGTGTTGAGTATACCCTGGGCATTACTGGCAACAGTCATTGCCTACAGCTCATCTGAATTTGTTCCTCTCAAAGGATGCTTTGTCTCAGATGTTCATAAAGACAGTTCCGCTCAGCGTGAAACCACGGCATCTTACAGGATCTAAGTCAGTTGAAAGCTAGGCCTGTCTCAGTAACTTTGCCAGAAAAATGGTGATAATTAGTCTTCTAGAGTCCTTGTGGGGATTAACTGAGGCAAGTACAGATACTTTGTAGTTTTATGCGGGGAGAAAATATTGGGTTTCTTCTTTCACTTTTTTAAAGCTTTTTTATTTTTATCTTTGTAGGCGTGTGTGTAGTGAGTGCCCTCAGAGGCCAGAAGAGGGCCCTAGATCTTCCTGGAATTGGAATTACACAGTTGTGAGCCACCATGTGGGTGCTGGGAATCAAACCCTAGTCTCTGCGAGAGCAGCGAGGTCTCTTAGTCACTGTGCCATCTCTCCAGTCCCTTTGTTTCTTATTGAGGAAAAAAAAATTACCTTCAAGTCAATGGGCAAATGTAACGGGAAGAATTATACCTACTACATTTCAAACAGTAAACGTTTTAGACATCTTAAACTTCATTATTAGGTTTGCAATTTTTCCTTTCCTACACTCCTCTTGAATTTACCTAACATCGCTCTTCATTAGGACCTCAACGTTTCTAAGGGATATGCCATTCATCTTCACAGGGAAGCAAGTAACAGTACGCCCTTGAGTGTCAGCTTGACCCTTCTCCTAGTTTCAGTTTGCTGGTCTGTGAAATGGGATAACTTAATGCCCTCAGGCCCAGGATCGGAGTGAGACAAAAGCCTGTGTTACTGAAGCACCCCAGAGACCAGAAGAAGCCTGCACACTCACACGTCAGTAAGAGCCGCTTACCCACGAGTTCCCAGGAGCCTCTGCTCTCGGCTTTTGCAGGGAAATGACTTGGGGTTCTGCTTGGCAGCATCCGGGGAAAACTCTAAGAAGTTGAGTCCTTCTGAGTAACACGGCAGATAGTGGGACAGAGGGCTGAGTCCAGGCCCGCTGGGGGAGGGGCAGACAGACTTCAGGGTCATGTGGGACTCTTACCGTCCTACCTCTCACCTATCTTCAAACCCCCTCAAACCTTCCACCTTGACCATTCCTCATCATCTTACTAGGCTAAACCATCCTCCACAAGAGCCTCCTCTCTTATCCCTGGTTCCCTCTCTCCCCTGTATTCTATACTCAGTAAAATTGTCAGAGTAATTTTCTACCATCTCAATCAGACCAAGGGCTCCTCAATTCAGGAGTCTCCAGTAGTCTTCCACTTACAGAGAATAAATGTTGGGTCCTGTCACGGGCCTCAAAGACCTGCCTGAAATGACCCCTGGCTCCAAGTCTGCCTCAGTGCCCACAGCTATAGCCCATCGGGCACTAACTGCAGGTCCTGAACCAGGGAGTCCGATGCTCTTGCACAGACAGGAAATGTAGCTGAGAGCAACAAAATTACTCCCCGAGGTCATACAATGAGGAAGTGATGAAGTCGGGATTTGGATTTGAGCACCTCATTTGCATTGATCTTTTTAAATGCTATCCCATTATATATTGGCTAACTCTCTTTGTCCATGGATTCCACTTCAACAGATTCAATCAAATGTATGTCAAAAGTATCTGAAAAAAATATTTTCATTGCACTGTAAAGACTTTTTTTCTTCTTTCCTAAACAATATAGTGTAAGCCGGGCAGTGGTGGTGCACACCTTTACTCCCAGCACTTGGGAGGCTGAAGCAGGCAGATCTCTGGGAGTTTGAGACCAGCCTAGTCTGCAAAGTGAGTTCCAAAACAGGATCTAAAGCTACACAGAGAAACCCTGTCTTGAAAAAACAAAACAAAACAAAGAAACACAAGACAATATAGTGTAAACAGCTACTAGCATGGCACCTACATTGTATTATATATTAAGCATAACAGAGATAATTTAAAATCATGAGATGATGTGCACAGACAATAGTTAAACCTGCCACCTTATAGAAGCATAGTAATACAGATTTGATAACTGCAGTGCTCCTGAAGCCAGGTCCCTTGCTGGCTTGTCATCAAGAGAAGACTGTAAGATACTTCATACTTAACTTGAAGTAGGCAGGGAACAGAGCGGGGAAGAACAGAAGGATTCTTTGGGACTCAGAACCAACCATACCTTTGGACCAAGATAATCCAGAGGCACAAAAAAACAATCAACTAGCCAAACAAACAAACAAAACAAAACAAAACCCTTATTAGTTTCCATAAAAAAAAAAAAAAACGTTAGTTTAGGAAAAATCAACTTAAATGTTGGAAGCTGTGTCTAGGGCTTCAAGAATTTTCAGAAAAGAGAAGGCAGAGAAAAATTCTGACTCATCAGGCCAGCGTTCAAGTTAACGACACAGAAAATGTAGTTGAGCCATCAGAAAATTGTTTTAATGTCCAAAGTTCCTGCTATTGTACTGCCATTAGCATGATGCTAATGAAACGTAATAAAATGTGGCTTACAAAGGAAACCCATCTGCTCTGAAAGTTCAATTAACATGATGAAGATGGATCTCCTACATGGTATAAACTTGCATTTGGCGCACATTCTGTGCTTTATGGATTATTACAGAAGTGCTAATTCGGTCAGATAAAGTCAAGTCATACCCACTTAACACGCGCAGCCAGCTCAATAGCCCGGAGCTTGCTGAGGAAGGAAAGGAAGGACCTTGGTCTTGACCGCCTCCTTCCTGGATGGCACACATCCTCCATTCCTCAGGACAGAGCAGCTCCTCCATTGCTACTTCCCTCTGCTCCATGACATACACCACCGACAGAGAAGAGGAGGTAGCTATGACAATGGCATGCCTAACAAAACACAGGGCTCTTGAGCTGAAAGAGGAGCTTACATCTTGCTTTCCTTGTAAGCCACTGAGAGCCGATGGGCAGGGGCTCCTTTCTATTTCTTCTTCCAGGAGCTCAACATCAAACTGAAAGATTACAGCTGGGCTTCTACCAAATACCAGTCACCATGAGCCAGAGGAAAAGACGGAAGGAGGAGAGAAGGCGGTACTCAAGCTCTGGGCAGACCTTAGGAGTGAAAGTGACTGGCTCTGCAATGTGGGACTTGGAACACAGTTCCTTTTCCCTTTCTTCACAATTCACCCGAGCCCAGGTGGTACGGGCAAGGTGGTGGGCAGAGGACACAGAGAGGGAAAGCCAGGACTTCTTTCCCTTCAGTGGTACTGACATCTACCATGACGATTAGGCTGTAGATCCAGCCCAGGAGAGCCATGTCAAAACAGTGGGAGGACAGAGCCCAAAGCCTCAGTGTGAGCATCCATCCTGCTCCAGATGTCCCGGAAAGCGAAGGATTCCTTGTCTGCCCATGACCAGGTTTATGATTCACCTTTATAAACCTAGTTATAAGTTAATGCTCTCGCTGAGGAGTCCCAGATGTTGCCAAAGCAGACGCCTCAAAAGACCTAGAATTTCTGGACACTGGTGCTGCTCACAGACACTAGCAATGTTGCAGAACTGTTCCGGGGCCTCTCAGGCGCCTATCTTTCAGGGACTGGACTCCTGCTGGCTCACATTTGATGTTCCCATTTTGGTCTATACTATTTCGCCTGAGTCACTTCTTCAGGAAGCCGCTAGCCTATGAGTGACCTGCCTTCCTCTACTGAGCTCTGCCCCAGTGCCTGGTGTTCGGCACATATTCCCGGAAGGGAGAATGAGGCAGACGCAGCTTCCCTCGGCATCTCCAACACATTCCTCCTGGAGTTCACAGACATGGGGCTCATGAGATCTTACCTGGAGTCAGGGTCCTATAGCCATGGTCCCCGGGGCTGCCTCCCACACAGGTAGCCTGCAAAGCGTAGCTAAGTAGGAAGAAACCGAAATGGAGAAGGAGGAGGCTGTAAAGATTGTTAATGCTGCCCTGACCTGGAAACAAAGCCCAGTTCTGTGGCGCTGATAGGTTTCCTGCCTTCCCCTTGCCCTAGTATTCACCTTGACAACACGGTCCATCCCATCCTCACAGAATCAGCGTGCGGACTCATGAGCTAAGGTTCGAGGCTGCTTATCTCAGGGCCTGGCACATGAAATTTCCTATAAATGTAATTTTTATACTCAGGCACCGAGATAGGAGCACTGGCGTGCTTTCTAACACAGTAATCGCTGTTACAGATGTGTTATTTTTCTTGACTTAAAGGCAAGGGCTGTATTTGTCAGCTCCGTGGTTTCAAGAAGTGGGAAGAGATTTGCTGTCTTAAGCAGAAAGGGAAAGACGCGAAGGGCTGCTGTGTGATGCTGTCCTCCAGGCATGACAAGACCCTTGTTGCCTTGATGTCAAAGCAGCTGTGCTAAAACAACAGAGACCGTCACGAGACTAGACCCACCTTCATTCCTTCAGGCAGTACATACAGGTCTCAAGGTCACTAGGAGGGGGTCCTCTTTGATGGTATAACCAGCTGTACATTTCCCACTATCTTAGAGTTCCTATTGTTGCAACAAACACCATGACCAAAAAGCACCTGGGGAGGAAAGGGTTTATTTGGCTTACACTCCAGCATTGCTTTTTGTCAGTGAAGGAAATCAAGACAGGGTCACAAACAGTGCAGGAAGCTGGAGGCGGGAGCTGAGTAGAGACCATAGAGGGGTGCTGCTTACTGGTTTGCTTCCCACAGCTTTCTTACCCACCTTCTTATAGAACCCAGGACCAGCAGCCTAGGGATGGCATCACCTACCATGGGCTAGGCCCTCTCCCATTGATCACTAAACGAGAAAATGCCTTAGGGCTGGATCTCATGGAGGCCTTTCCTCCACTGGGACTCCTTCCTCTCTGATGACTCTAGCTTGTGTCAACTTGACACAAGAAACCAGCCAGTCCAGCCACATTCATGGAAATAGCTCCAGTTCACATCTTTGCCGCCAAGCTGGACTCAGGGTTATTTCTTCGACCTGTTTCTGTCATTGGTGCCTTACCTGGGACAAATAGACACATGTCATGCCTCCCTGAAAAAGCTTCCAGGGATTCCGAGACCCACTAGGCTATCAGAGGGCCAGGTTTGGTGTGAGTGTTCAACAGGACTTGTCTGACCTCCACTCCCTACCTCACTGGCAAGGATCCAACTCCAGATGATTCCTCCAGCTTTTATTAACTGCCAAGGTCATAGAAGACAGTGGATGAATTCATGTCTCACTCCTGTATACTGGCTGAGCAGGAACTAAAAGGGTGGAGACAGGATTTAAGCCCCTCAGCATCCAAGGTGAGAGGTGACCCTAGGGAGGAAGCCTTCAGAGTATACGATATGGCACATCCCAATCAGAGACAGGGTACTGACAGGACGGTGTTTGACTCAAGACAGCCCATGCTTCCAAAGGATGGTGCAAAGGAAACCGATGTTTTATAACTCGTCCAGGAAGCATTGTCTACACATTCAAGCACATGCATCAACAGGGAAGTGGATATTCCCTGGGGAAGTCTCGCAACTGTACTGAGTGGACACACAGCAGCCCTTCTGAGAGGAGACTTTCTAGGATGAGCTGGGCTGCAAGAAGAGGGCGCCTCCTCTATGCAACACGGGAGGAAGGGAGGGGGACACTGGAGCAGAGTGGGCGTGGAAGAGGAAGCAGGGTCCCCGGGGTCTGCAGAGTGGCTGCACAGGTATGTACTGCCCAAGAGAGGCAAGCGTCCGGCAAGTCACCTTTGGGAGCTGAGTCAGAGCGACCTGGAGCAGCTGTGTCCTCAAGCACGGCACTCCCAAATCACCACTGACAGCCCGGGGCTTTGCTCACCCTTTCTTTCAGGGACAGATGGCCCCTGGAACACACATGTGGACTTGGTGTGATTAAAGACCTACATGTGCATTTGGAAGTGGTGAGGACAGAGATTGTTCCTACCTCAAGCCCCTTGGGCTGTAGAAGTGTTTCCTAAACTTAAGCTTTGAATACTAATTGTAGCAGAACACTGTCCTGCGGACTCAGGTTTTGATCCAAACAGACCTATTTATAAAATAAATCTTAGATAATCTGTTACCAGTCTGACATATAGGAATATTTAAAAGTCTCAGCTTCATCGAAACAACAGACAGAAAGTTGGGCAAGACTAAAAACCATAGCCTTTCTTTAATTTACAAAAAGCACACGGAGCAAGCCTTGGCTTACCAACAGGTAGAGACAAGAAATAGGTGAATGCAGAGACTCAAACCCAGCGCAGCAGAAACGAGGGAGCTGAGCCTCTGTAGCTTCCAGCACGAGAATAGGAAAGCCTGGATTGTAACTGCAAGAGGCTCAGCGTGAACCAATCTCAGAATTAAACACTGTGGGAACCCAGGCACTGCAGACCCTGGACTTGGGGGACTGTGACCTCTTGTGACTCAAGTTCTCACAGTAAAAACCAGCGGGGGGGGGGGGGGGGAGAAATCTCATTGGCTAGCAGGTGCAGCAGACGACTGTTTTGGTCCAGCCAAAGCATTCTACTCTTGCTGATGTGAGCTGTCCATCTTGTCCCGCTGAGGATGGGGATAACACGCAGAAGCGCTTGTGGTCCACAGCCCAGGTTCCAGCCCCACCAGAGACTGAGACCTTTACCACTGATGCTTTGCCGTCTCCCACACCTGGCCACCCCACTGCAAAAGGCGTGTCTACCGAAGTTCTTTTTACATGGCTTATCATGCCAGGAAGTAAATTACAAGGCCTGCTGAGAGGCAAGGAACACAGTCTGAGAGACGGAGCAAGCATCAGAACTTGACAGGCTCTGCAAGGACGCTGAAATTAACACCGAGAATCTAAGACAACAATAACCGAACCCAACGGGATGGAGGAGAGACGACAACCCACAGGGTGGTGTCAGAGCCACAGAAGGGAAGCAGTCATGGGGAAGCTATGAGAAGGGGGTCACAAGGATTCTAACATTGCTCACGGAAGCCAGACTTCCTACTGTTGGAAAGGGAAGAACTGAGAATGAAGCGGAAGTGTTGAGCTGGAGCCGGCACAAGCTTGTGAAAGGCGGAGAGACCGTGTAATACAGAAGCTATGTGTCTTTATAGATGTGCATATGTGTGTGTGCCCCTGTGAAAACTGGAGCTATTGTGTGTGCACAAAGAGGGTGGGGAAGACCTGAAGACAGTCATATCTGAGTAGCAAAGAGCCAGCTAGCACTCTTCCCTTTGTTTCTAAATGCAGTCACCACCAGCCAAGATTCCATGGAGAGGAGACCCCAGCAGAGCTTACACTAAAGGACTTGCAGAATCTTGTGCCCAAAGCAAGAAGATCCCCAGAAAATGATGGGACAGGCCAAGTCAAAGAGGAGACAGAGGGGCTTTCACTGGTCAGATCTGGAGCAATTTGAACCTCCAAAACAGCTACTAAGAGCATGAGATTATAACCAGTTAAATAACAGTAATGTTGAGTCCACTCAACAGCATTTTCTCTCAGCGGAAGGAATGACAGAATTATAAATTCAGCATTTGGCAGCCATCAAAGTGGTAAGCAATTCATCCAAGAAATGCTCATGGATGTTAAAACTAGCCCTCATGCTTTTCTGAGGACGGGGTATTATGTAGAGTTAAGATTCATTTCTATAGCAAAATATTCCAGAACTACCATGAAGAAATCCATCAGGCAGCATCTTCAACAAGCAGCCCGAATTAATAGTAGCAGCACCAGGGCACATCAATATCGTGTGACATTTGCTAGGAGACAATACTAAGGGGACAGTATCCTTTCTAAGATACTTTGCCTAAGATGTGTAAAATAATTTTAATGTACTTTGTCAGTATGTCTATGTACTGTGTGTGTGCCTGATGCCTGTGGAGGTCAAAAGAAGGAAGATCTCCCAGAACCAGAGTTCCAGATGGTTGTGAGCCACCATGGGAATGTTGGGAAATGAACCTGGATCCACAGCAAAAGCAATAATTGCTCTTACCCACTGAGCCATCTCTCCAGCTCCTCTAATATGAATTTAATCAGGAAGAAATGCCAGACAAATGCGAATGGAGGGACTTTCTACAAAATAAGTAGTCTGTGACACTTGAAGTGTCCAAGTTGGGAAAGTCAAGGGACAGCTAAAAAGTCATTCCTGAGAGCAGACCGCAGGCACGGGACAAGGGAGTGCATTATCGTTCCGTGCTGAAGGGCAAGCGATGCCGCTGGTGAAACTCAAGGGCTGTCTGTGGCTTGAACGGAAATTTCTTCATTGTAATAGCTGCATTGTGGTTATGAAGACAATGCTCTTGCGGGTAAGAATTACACTGTTAAATAATTAAGGGCGATGGGTCTTATCAACAATTTATTCTCCATTGGTTAAGAAACAATGATCGGTGAATTTAAAGCTCTGCAAGCTCCAGGTGGTTTTTTTTTTAAAAAAAAAAATGTTTAAATTACCTTCAAAAGAGAGCTAATACAACTGTAAGGTAAAAACAAACTAATGTCACTTAAGGTTCTGTTGCCCTCCAAGAGCTGGAAGACGGAAGAGCCATTCCCTGTTTGAAATGGAGATTAGCAGTAGCTGGCGTTCAGAGACCTCACAGCAGCCTGGTACTTTCTTCCGCCATCAGAGAGGAGGAGAAATTACAAAAGGGAAAGCTATTCCCACGATAGATTTTCACATTCTTTAACGCTCGGTTTGTATGGGCCCAAACCATCCCCTGTACCACCTAAAGAGCCTGGTCTTTGTTTTGGCAAATACTGGAACAATATCTCAACATAAACCTAGCGAACGTGCATGCCTGGAAGGATGCAGGAGGTTACCTGCTCTGTACCGCCAGCTAACTGCTCTGAAAAGAGAGCAGCAGAGAGAATGTGGCAAACTGAAAGGCCAGCCTATCCCTACATTTGATCTTGACATCCCCAAGTGACTCAGTCTCTCCTTGGCAGTAAGTCTTAGAGGCTCAGAGGCCACGGGACATATTCTGAGACCCAGACTCCAAGAGCCAACTCCCCCTTGACAGTTTGATATAGTCTGCCCTAGATCACAAAAGCAAATATTCCTCTCTCTCAGCACTGCCCCTCCCACTGCCCCCTGCTGTGGTGAATGGCATTCTCTTTCACCAGTCTCTCAGGCCAGAATCTTAGACATCACTCTTGAGGCCCACCACCTCCCGTTTTTCCCCTGTAGAGATCCCCTCTATAACCATGTCCTGGGATTCCGTCCCAGAAGACATGTTTCCCACACAGACTGTCCCCAGTACAACCCAGTACATCACCGACCAACACTCCCTCCTGCCAATTCTTCATAATTTAGCAACAGTGTGTCCTTAAAAGACAAATATGTTCCTGTAACTCTTCCATAAAATCCTTCAAAACTCTGCTGCCTCAGTCAGAGACCATTTTAAATGCTCCATAGTCAAGCAGCTAGTGGCTGCCATATTGGATAGCAAAACTTCCCACTGAATCACATTGCTCCAAAGCCTGCATGCTGCTCGTGGAGAAAGTCCAGACTTCTCACTGAGGTCAGTGGGGCCTCTGAGGATCTGAGCATCTCTTCCAGTATCATCTTGTAGCTATTATCACCTTGCAGGGCCTCAATTCCTCCTTTCCTGAACAGATGGACGGGAATCTTTCTTACCTCGGGGCCTCATTTATGCAATTCCATTCGCCAGAACACATCCCCTGTCCTCGACATCCTGACCCCAAGTCATTTCCTCCTGAAGATTTCACCTTAAATGTCTGACGACAGCCCTCAAAGATACCTGTCTTAACTCCCACACTGTGCATGACTTTCTTGGGGCACCATTTTCTTCTTCCATGTCTCTTGTCCACAACAATGGTGATATGTTTATGTGTTTATTCAGCCCTATACCACTAGCTGTAAGGAGACCCTGGTATCTTTCTTATGACTGTATCTCCATCATATAACCGTGTCTAACACATAAAGTTCACTCGAGAATTATTTGCTGAACATAAAAAGAGTGGAAGTGGCACAATATGGTAATTTTTTGGTATCTTAAGAGTTGGGTAGATGTGGTGGGGAAACCAGCAATCAGGTTTCCTACTAGGCCGTTTCTCAACCATAGGCCTTGTCTGCAAGACAAACATTTTCTATTGAAGCGTTCTAATAAAAGACACTTCTTCTCTTCACTTGACCTCACAGTCCAGTTTCCCATCTGGGAAATGGAAACTCTCTTCTCTGCTGATGTCTGGGGCCTCACCATGGGATCTCCTGGGCCCCATCTCTGTCCTGGTCTGTGGTGTCGTTTTCTCTGTATCAAAGGCTGCTTTCTCCCGCTGGCAAACTTGGGACTAAGTTGTCTGCTGTAGAGGTTAATTGCATAGAAAATGTAATTCTCGGACCATCAACTTTCTTCCTCGTGTTTCTGGCATTAGGCTCCATTAATGCTTAACTTTAAAGTGTCCTAAAAGCATTGGCAAGGAAAGGAAACCAACCAAACAAAAAAAAAAAAAGGAGAATGTCCGCTCTGATTCCTGTGTGGGAATGCAAGATTGATCATCTGTCTTCGGCAGCCAGTTGCTGTCATGCCGCACCCCACCGCCATAGTGGACTCTAACCCTCTGGACCTGTAAGCCAAAGCAAACCCTTCTATTTTAAACAAAGAAACAAGGCTTGGACTTGAAACATCTGTATTGACATTGTCACCAGAGAGCACGATTGACTTCTCTCTATAGACGGACAGCGAAGCAGGCCACCTCTCTCCTTTCCTTTCTCTCAGCCTCCCTCCCTGTCTGTGTCTGTTCTTTATTCCCCACACTCCATTATTCTTGCACTACACAAAAAGGATAAGAAGTAGGTGTTCCATTAAAAAACAAACAAACACAAGGAGATACATGGGGGAAGAGGTAAATTAACTACAATGTGGTCACCATGAATGACCTTAGTTTTATCTGCCAAGGTGACTCCAGGCACACAAGCAGAATGCCACATGCTAACACACGGCAGTGTTTCTCGTTGGAATTCCTGCTCCTGGCTCTGGAAAACCAGAGTCTGAGCCCCCAAGCAGGGCTGCTAATTGAAGATCTGAGCAGGTGTTTCCCTAAAAGTCAGGCTGCCATGGTGAGACTGGGCACGCCGCCTCTGCTCCCCATCTATCCTCCTGGAAATCTTGCTTTTCTTCACACAACCGAAGGTTGCAAGGTGCAGCAGACAGAAGGCTGAAGGTCAAATGGTGGATTCAAAGTGCTAAGGCACACTTTGTACCTTTGTGCCTCTGCTTACATAACACGGCTCCTGGGGCAAGCAGCAGAGAAACACAGCCTCGGAAGAGCTTGGAAAATCTGGGTTAGGATTGAGAGGAAATTCTTCTTTGCATGGAAACAAATCACTATTTCTTAGCATCTACAATGTTCCAGGATAGACAGGTAGATAAGTAAGTAGATTATATAGATAGATGATAGATAGGTAGAGTATAGAAATAAGTTAGATGATATATACATACATAAACACACATAATTTTTTGCACACAGTATTTGCATTATATGTTTGTGTATATATTTCCTGGAATGACTAGTATTGTTATTGTGGCAGAATCTAGAAACAAATTTGGGTGCTGGGTCCCTGGATGTGCCTGTTGGGGTTGTCTTTATAATGTTTTTGTGGGGGAAGACCCATCTTACTTGTCAATGGAGTCATTCTCTGTGCAAGGGACTTTTGAGCTGTATTCAGTGGAAAGGGTGAACCACACACTCACGAATCTCTGCTTCTTGACTGTGGATTCAGTGTGACCAGCCACTTCAATCCCCTGATACTTTGGTTTCCTTCCCCACTATGGAGTGCAGCCTGAACTATAAGCCCCCAAACAGAACCAATGCCCTCCCCTTTAAGTTGTTTTTGTTGGAGTACTTTATCACATCAGTGGGAACGGAAATTAAGACATGCCTGTAAAGATTATATGCTGAGTGTGATGCTCCTTCACTGGAGTGCTGCTTAATCTCGGATGGCAACTTGTTTGGCTCTGGAATCAGCTAAGAAAACTGCCTCTGGGTAGGTCTATAAGGGTATTTTTGAATGCAAAGAGGTCTGAAAGAAAAGATGCCACTTTGCCTGCCTGCCTTTGCTTTCTGCTGATGAATGCTTCTGCTCTGTCGATGTCTCTGCTGATGTCTTTCACTGATATCAGAACCCAGCTTCTTTGGCCTTTTCACATAGGCTGAAGACCCACGATTCACCAGGACCCCTTTTGGCCTTCGTCACCGGACTGGGACACCTGAGGCCATATGAACTGAGCAATTACTTGGTGCAGATAGCTATTGTTGCAGAACACAACACAAATAGTATAAGCCAGTCTAATAAATTCCTTTTGTAACCTATACCTGACCAATACAACTGACAAAAAAAAATCAAAGCTCCAAACCATTGGGAAATGCATTCGTGTGTTTTGAGACAAAGCCTTGAGTTCTGGTGGTTTGTTTTCAATAATCCCATAAACATGAAAGGAAAGAAGATATGATATATCATTGGTCTGGTTATTGCTATGGTCAACTGGGCTTAATCTCACTGGACAGTCTGAAGAACTGCAAGGCTGGGCATTAACCTCCTGCAGTTCTGAGCTGTACCCACACAATACTATGATTTACAACAAGAATATATATGTTCATATTTATGTGTTCACACACACACACACACACACATACACATACAACCTTTACTTCTGGTTTCTGGCACAGAGTTCCCCAGTCTATAATTTCCTCCCACAGTCTTATCTTAAAACTTAGTGATTCCCAGCATGGAAAAAAATGTTAAATTGTTTCACCCAAGGCTTCTTATCCCCCCCACGAGCAAGACCCTTCCAGAATGGGCTATACTGCAAGTACTAAGGGAATCCAGATAGTCTCCCGCTGTGATGGCCAGTCCTCAAAAACAACGTAAGAGTGCAAAAATGACCTCAGCTTGGGCAGGACACTGTAGTAGGATTTGCGTCTCTGTACCATTCCGACTCAGTCCACATATGAGTTCTACTGTGATAAGGGCGGGTAGCACCACACATGCGTGTTTCCTTTCAAAGCGAGCTGATCTCTCCACTTTCAGCCAACCTTCAAAGGTGGGGTCCTCTCTGAAAACTCCCACGTAGGCTGTGCAGGTAAAACAAACTCCATATCACAGAAAAACAAAACTATTTTCTCCTATACTCAATGCAGAACACATCTGTGGCCACACGTCAATTTTTCAGTATCTACTGGGTATCCTATAACCATCTCAATTCTGGTATTTCCCACCTGGAGTTAGAGCCAGGGACCACTACATCACAAAACAAGCCTACTTCAGAAGCTGATCCCAACCCTTACAGTTAGAGGTCCTGCTGACTCCTCTGTATGTATGAGGCAGTCATTTGATAGAATAACTCACTGAATTCAGAGAAACCCCACACCCATGGACTGAAAGGGGTATTCAAAAGAGCCAGTTGAACAGCCAGGGGAAGACTTGGAGCAAGGTCTACTTGTGTAAGGGTTGCAGTTAAGAAACTGCAAGCGAGGTGATTTTTACAGGGGCTTCATCAAATAGATATGATCCGCTAACTTAATTCCATCTCCCCTTCCCTTTCCAAAGCATAGAGTTGGGTAGGGAATGGAGATCCTCAGTTTCATTAACAGATTGTGTGATATCCTTCCACCCAGTGAAGGCCTCTCTCAGAAACACTCACAATGCATGTAGATTCAATGATTTACCAGGTATTTGGGCATCTCTTAACCTAGTCGAAATAAAAGAAACCATCATAGCAACTGAAACAACCTCCATTTCTTAAGCTTCCAGTTCTGCAGGCTGACCATTCAGTGCAGTTTCTACTGAGCAGTCCTTCTCTTTTGGGTGAAGTCACTTATACAGGTTATATTTGGTTGGCTCACTTTAGGTCCATGTGGCATGTAAGTGTGTGTGTGTGTGTGTGTGTGTGTGTGTGTGCGTGTGTACATATGTGTGTGCTAGCACATATGAGGCCAAAGGTCAACCTTAGGGTCATTCTTTAGGCGCCATCTGCTTTGTTTGGGTTTGGGTAACTGTTTTGTTTGTATCTGAAACTGAGCCTTTCACCAGTACCTGATGCTCCCCAACTAGGCTCGTCCAGATGCTTCCCCAGCTTGGGGATTGCAAGCACACCTCCAGCCCTGGGCTTCGTATGTGGGTTCAGGGGACTGAATTATGGCCTTCATTCTTGCAGGGCAAGCACTTTACTGAAAAGCCACCTCTTTGGTTTCTACAAACTCTTAATTTTCAAAATTAATAAATAAGGTTCAGAGTGAGTAAGTAACTCACCCGGGTTCACACCGCTTGATAAACAGTGTGCTTTGGTCCTTGTGATCGGCTTATCCAACCAGACAATTGAGTGAGGAAGTAAAACCCAGTGCCACTGCCATCAAGGAGTCCAGGCTGAATCTTCAGTGCTGAGAACAACGCAAATTTTCTGTCATCTGCCTGTCCGGGGTGAATCATGAGATGCTGTCCAGCCTACACCTAAAGCAGTGGTATGCGGTATTCTCTCGGTGAATCCATTCTTTATGCAGAACTAAATGGCTCACAGTACAAAGCTGTCATTACGACATCTTTAAAAGGTGTCTCTAAGACAAATGGTGCAGGTATGGAAACACTCCTCTGCGAGACAGTCTGGGCTTCTTTTGAACCAGGAAAAGAACCCGAGACAGAAAAATCTCAGTTAATGTACTGAGAAGAATGTGGTCATTCGTCACCTGCAACTCTGTTACGTTCCTTTGTTTTCACATTGATGAGTTCTCTCGAATTCATTTGGTAAAGAGGAGATAGTGAGAGCTGTTTATTAAAGCCTGGAAGCAACTAAGCATGAATCTGACCGGTTTCCATGCCCAGAACCATCAAGAGGCGTGCCCCACTTGCCACCTCAATGGTACTTGCAGACTTTGCTGACTTAGTCGTCACAGTACTGACTGGGGGAAGAGAGAAACAAGGTAGCTATTAGACAGATACACGCTCCTTAACAAGAAGCAAGAACGTTTGGGCTGCACTCTGCAGCACACAGTTGCTGCTGGCATCTAAGCTCAGGTTTAAAAACACCTATGAGCAACTTTTGACCCAGAGTTTACCTTGAAAAGCCAAATCAGCCAAACAAACAAACACAACATAGAAGGTAATTATCATCTGGATTCTCAGCTAAAAGTTAATAGTATGCAGAAATAATGTTAACTATTATGCAGTGTTTACCCACACATGTCCACCTCTGTCCTTCTCCAATGTTGCTCACGTCCCAAGAATAAGTCTCTGAAGTTTGGTGCATACCAAACTGGCTAGATTGCTTTTTTTTTGGCTTTATAGTCAGATATACTAAGCCTTTTATTGTACATAGATGGCAATCTTCCCTACATTTTAAAATCTATGTTCATTTTTTACATTAAGTTATATATCTTAGTAATTTTTCCATGTGATCACACATATGTAATTAAGCACACATTTATTTCAGTGCTATACAGTATTTTCTAGAATGGAAGCATAATATCTTGACCTCCCTTCTTGAACAAATGTACCAGTTATTTTGGGCTATTTTTTGTTATTAAAAGTCATGGCATAGTTTGTATGTGTGTGTATATGTATTTTTGTTCGTGTATGTGTATGGTGTATGTCTGAGTGTGTGTATGGGCATTTGTCTATATGTACGTGTGTGTGCATGTGTGTGTGCATGCGTATCTGTGCCTGTGTATGGGTGTTTGTCTGTGCATGTGTGTTTGTTTATTGTGTGTATGTATTTTTGTCTGTGCATGTGTATGGTATGTGTGTTGTGTGTGTCTATGTATCTGTGCAATGTATGGGTATTTGTCTATATATGTGTATGTGTGTGCATATGTGTCTGTGCATGTGTGTGCATATAGGTGTTTGTGTATATGTGTACATATGTGTCTGTGTATGTCTGTGCGTGTGTGTGTGTGTGTGTGATAGTACAAATGTTAATGACTCCTTGTAATGGAATTCTTGGATTATGGGAATGCACATGACCAAATTTCAATAGTTTTTGTTCAACTATAGTCCAAACAAGATCTACACATTACATTTTATGTTCAATACAAACCTGATGGGCTTTGGAAAGCCCTGGAGTCAGGAGGCTGGGATTGATACCCAGACTCAACTACATCTTAGGCAGGAAGTTCCAAAGCCCTTGGGGCCTTGATATCCTTCCCTTTGTAAACACAGGGCTCCTGCATGCTTCTCAAGACGTTCGAGAGTTTGGGGACAGAGGTAGTAATATGCGCCAGTTGTGGCAGATACTCTGCTTCCCAAAGAGCAGTAACTCAGTTTTTAAACATTACTGTCACTAATACCTTCTGTTTACAACACAGAGTCTACCGTGCCATCAGCAGAGGCGGGGGTGGGGTAGCCTGACACACAGCATGGACACTCAGGCCTCAGGAGAGTCTGCTGTGGTCTCTGGGTCACACTTCACCAGGCAAGTCTTAATTCCACCGACAACTCTCTCCAACCTGACAAATCCTTTGCACCGTAGACAAATAGACAGTTTCTTGTGCTATTCCCAGCTGCTTGGGTCGGTCCTTTCTCATACGGGAAGTTCAGTGAGTCAGGATGGATTTATTTGTGGCCACAGCTTCTTAACTCCTCCTCGGAGCTTCGTAGGCTTTGCACACATTTTCTCTTGAAACAGAGAAGGTCGCATCTAAGTGCACAGGATAATAACTTCTTCATACCTGCATTCAACTCAAAGTGTCATAGTTAATCAAAACTCATCATTGTAAAGTGCCTTCTTTTGTAACCCACATTCTAATTTCAGAGATGTTAGGGCCTGGGAAACTCTTAGAATGACCACACAGTGAGATTTGTCTGAAAGAAGTCTTACATGCAAGAGAGGGATACTGAATCAGGTCCAACAAAGGATGATTACAAGATATTTCTAAAAGAGACAGTCTTGTTACCAGATGTCATTTGGTTTGCTGAGCACCTAGATGAGTATCATTATACAAGATGAAGGTGGAGAAGAAGGCAGAACCACTGTGTATCATTAGTGGACCATAACGATGTGTGCAAGAATACGCAGAGGAGGGACAGAAGTGTAGATTCTGGGCTTTATACAAAGGAAGATACAGAACCTTTAAACACTCACACACATGTAGTCTTACACTTATGTATGCACATCCACACTCACACATACACTCACACACATGTGCAAACATGAATTTTCATGTCTCATCCCTCACTCAGGCACAGACTCTGGGCTATTCCTTAGAAGCAGGATGAACAACAACATTTCCTCCCTTTTGTATATCAGATTCTCGGAAAATGGCATGACTCTTTTACATTCTCAGTGTGAAAGGCCGCCTTTGGACCTCCTCAACATGGAGGACCAAGAGATAAGGAAATAGCAGGAAGCAGGAGAGGAATGGCTCCAGCAGGGCTAAGCATCCTGTCTGTCTGAAGCTCAGCCACAATGCACAACGTGAGTCCCTCTGCTTCCAGGTCTTGGACTCTATTATGTTTGAACACGAATTGACCCTCCAGTAGCTCATGGGTTAAAGCTTAGCAGGGGAACTGTTTTGAATTGTGCCATAATCTTCAGGAATTGAGACCTCCTCATGGGAGGAGGCAGGTCACCAGGGGCAGTTCTTGCCTGGTCTCTGACTCTGTTCCCATCTCTCTGTTCCCTCACTACCAGAACATGTTCTGCCACACCGTCCCTGCTATAATAGATGGACCCTCTGTAACGTCTCTAAATTGTTTATGCCTGATATTTTGATCACAGCTGTGCAGGAAGCTAACTGATGCAGGCGCCTTCAGAAATCAGGGTGTTAATTCTCTGTACAACATCTAGTGCTCTGCTCTTCAAAATTAGCTACGAGGTGGAGATTTCTAGATCCCAGTGGGTTCTGCTGCTGTCCATTTTTCTACGTAGAAAAAAATCTCTATGCCCTGCAGTCACTGATGGTGGGTGCCACCCTTCGTGATGCTTCTTTTTGCCCTCTTATGGGTTCAGCTATGCTACCCCCGACTGTGGTCATGGAAACCATTCTACTCATAGTAAAGTGTCTTCTGACCCCTCTTAGAGGAAATATGATTAGACATTTCTATGAGTGCAAACATCATATAATTCAGATGTGCTGTGATTCCTGGTACCCTGGGTACCTCCAATTTAAGACTCAAATTGCCTTAATAGAGAGACTCAGATCTATGGGTCCTAATATTGAGCATGGCTCTTGGCAATCATCCCAAAGGAGCCAGGCCATCAAGAAGGCCTGCTCTGCCATTGCAAATTAAACAGAATGCTTAATAGTTCACAGGAGGAAAACACAAAGCCCATAAACAGCGCTTTCAGGTTTAACAAGCGGAGGACTTAGCTGAATGTTTGCTGCCAGCTGACAATGAGAAGTGGCATCTGCACAATGGGGTGTCACTACTCTTAGTAGAGCCATTCTTTCTCTTCTAATAAACACAAACACTGTGCAGCATCTACATCCCATTTAATTCTCGGCAGCA
This sequence comes from Arvicola amphibius, assembly GCF_903992535.2. Classification (NCBI taxonomy): domain Eukaryota; kingdom Metazoa; phylum Chordata; class Mammalia; order Rodentia; family Cricetidae; genus Arvicola; species Arvicola amphibius. The sequence continues at coordinate 13,131,208 of NC_052061.1, forward strand.
CAATGCAGAACTAGACCACAGCATCCCAGCAGTTTCTGAACATGCTCTCGCAGGAGGGAGGGACTCCCCCAGAGGGCAGATGCCTATGTAGGGCTCATTTCCATACCAGAAAGATACAAGTTTCTCATAAGAAGTCACCTCGACTAGACCCATGTCTGTTCAAGGGCTCTTCACCTCTGGGAGTTCAGCTGTATTCAGGTGTAATGCATTCCATAGATTGAACACAGCACTGGACTCTCCCCAGTAATCCTGGCACTCAGGAATCTGAGGTGACAAGACCCTAAGTTTGAGGCCAGTCTGGGCTCTACAACAAGACCCTGTTTCAAAAACAAGATCAGGACAGGCTCTAAAGATGCAGAGAAACCCTGTCTCGAAAAACCAAAAAAAAAAAAAAAAAAAAAAAAAAAAAAAAAAAAAAAAAAAAAAAAAAAAAAAACAAGATCACGATCATATTACATCTTGGAAAATGCAACACTACGAACCATATAACCGAAACAGAGAACATGGGAGCTGCTCTTTCCTTTTTCCTTTCTGCAACTAACCCTCTTAACTCACGGCTCCAGAAAACCATGCTCCCTTCCTTGAACAGATGCTTTGGGCTGCAGAAATGTCATTGTAATTGATATGTTTTGCGATTCCTAGCACGCTGGGTGCCCCCCATTTAAGACAACGTCACATACGGGCCTGTGCATCTTTTCTCATTTGCTACAGTGATTGAGGCATTCACTCATATTGTCAGGGGTCTCTCCCTTCCTTGCTAAGCACACTCCAGAGCCCTGGGATTTCTTTATTCACTCCCTGAGTGCAGACAGGGTCCCATTGGAGTGTGTAGTAAAGTGAGCAGTCCCAAGTATCTACAGAGATGCTTTGAAGGACAGTGTGTTTCAGGTCTCCCGGGTGAAGGGCAGTGTGTTTCTGATCTCTCTGGTGATCATGTGCAAGTAGATCACGGGTCATGTTGTAAGGGTTCAGTTTTACATGATACAGGCTGTTTTCCAGCATGGTCATACACATTTCAAACCCTCTCCAACCCTGGGATTCCATGACTCTCACTTTTAGAATGTCTCAGTGAAGGGAAGGCGGCTCACACTGCAGCTTCACCTGCATTTCCTGGAGGGTTTGTTGAAATATTTTGACCACTTTATGCACCTTATCATTATGTCTCCTTCTTATTGGGTGTGTATGTGTGTGTGTATAAAATTCCATATTTAGATAAAACTCATTTGCTATATACATTGCATGTTTTTTTGGTGGGTGGGAAATAGAGGTGTTGGTGGGTTTGTTTTCTTGTTTTTGTTTTTCTCTTCATCTTGTGATCAGTGACTCTCCAGGACCTAGCTGGCATGAAATCCACAATCTCCGTGTCTCCTGCACGATGAGATTACAGGAATCAAACCCAGTTGTCAATTGCTTTTTAAATAGGTTAGATGTGTTTCTTGCGATCTGTGGCTTGCCTCCAGCAATTATTTATGATGCTTCTTGCTTTTTGAAGGATAGAGATGTTAAATTGTGATAAAACCCAGTTCTCAAGTTCTTACACAACTCTTTTGTGTACAACCAAAAAACACATTAAAAAAAAAAAACACGTATCTTTCTGCTCCTAAGGCCACAAAGTCTTTTTTCTATTTTTGTGTAGAAAGTTTATAGTTGTAGTCTTAAGTCTGAATCCATAATTCAATAGGTAATTACCTTGGAGTTTTGAGGTAAAATGAGAAAATGAGCTATTTCACAAAGATTTTCTGTGGAGGCCCAAAAAATGTGAGACTTTTCCACCTTGTCTGAAGGTCAGAGAGTTCTAGCTTGTTCTAAGTTGTTGACAACCCTGACCTAGGGTGTGGTTAGTTGGTGTTTTGGACATTAAGATGCTCCATACAGGGAGATCTATTCTACCTTGACCAGGTCAGAGAATTCAAGCATACTTCTACTCTTTCTTTTGAATTAAGAGGTTTGACCTAGGGAGTAGCTGCCTTTAGAATACTTGGTCTAGGGTGGGCTCAGTGCTTAAACACCAGAATGATTTTCTCAGGAATTAATGACTTAGTATCTTGAATATAACAGTTCTAGTTGTCCTTTGTATCACGTTAAGGCAGTCTTCTGTCTTCTCCCTGCTGTTGTACTGGGATACAAAAGCGTATGGAAAATTAAATGCAGGCATATTTCAGTACTCACTGGAACTCCATCCCAGTACTATCCCATGTTTCTGTTTCATTTTTTTCACTTGCATTTTCATGGTCTTTACTTATTTTTCTAATCCCCATGCCCCTACCTTGGCAAGTGGTATCCTTGTCGAAGCTGGTCCCTGACAATTTTCAGCATGAGCTATCATTCCCCTTGGACTTCCTTGGCATCTTTGTCAAAAATCAATTGAACCTATGTATAGTCTTTCCTAAAGTCTATTTTGTCTCTCTGACATGTGTTCATCTCCAGGCCAGCAACACACTGTCTGTACCATCTTTATAGTAAAGTTCTCAAATCACGTGCTTAAGGTTCCAACATTGTTATAAGGGAAAAACAAAAAAAAATGAGATTGATAAAGCAATTCATAGTACCATCGAAGTATGAAAAATGTGGGAATAATTTTGACAAAATATGTACAAGATCTGTATAATGAAAACACATTTAAAAAATGGAACAGCTAAATTGGAGTGGTGTGCAATGGGCCACAGGCAACAATATTTTTTGAGACATCAATTTCTATCTGAGTTTGATGGGAGGGTTTTTAGAAACACAAATGTTGAAATCTATCAAGTACTTTTATTTCATTTATTAAAATAACCCAATCATTTTTCTCTCTTTATTTTGTTGACACAGAGAATTGCAGGTTGATTGTGAAATTGATTGAGAAGTATAAACCTATTTTGCACTCCTGGAATAAACCCCAGTTAACCATGACGAATCATCTTTCAAACCATCACTGGACCAAGCAGACACTTTGGAAAAGATGGCAGAAAAGCATTAACAGCTGTGTTGGAAAAAAGTACTCAGAACCATGGGCCTTTGGGAAGAACAAACTCTAACCCCAATGATGGTGGGGCGTGATGCTACACATCTGTATCCCTGAATGGGGAGGCTGAGGCAAGAAGATGGACAGTTTGAGACCAATCTGAGTTTCACAGCAAGACCTTGTCTCACCTACCTACAGACAAACTAACACAGAGACTCTACAGGAATATTACTTCACAGCCTTTTGATAAATAATAATAATAGTAATAGTAATAATAATAATTAATAATAATAAAAAGAAGAAGGAGGAGGAGGAGGAGGAGAAAGAGAAGAAGAAGAAGAAGAAGAAGAAGAAGAAGAAGAAGAAGAAGAAGAAGAAGAAGAAGAAGAAGAAGAAGAAGAAGAAGAAGAAAAATAGGAAGTGTTGATGAAGACTCAAAGCAGCAGGAACTCCTCCCTGATGCCCGTGGGAAAGCGAAGCTGTGCTCGGTCTGGGAAACCCTTGGATAGCTCCTTCCAGAGTAAGATTTACACTTTCTACATGAGCTAGGCATTCTATTCCTAAATATTTACTCAAAAAACCTATATGGCAGTGAACCACACGAATACAAATTTATCTAGCATCTTTATTCCAATTGCTTTCTACTGCTGTGATAAACACTGCAACCAATAGCAACTTGGGAAACGAATGGTTTATTTGGCTTACACATCCCATTCAGTCCGTCACTGAGAACAGGCAGGAAATTAGAGGCAGAAACTGAAGCAGAGACCTGGAATAACGCTGTTCACTGTCCCCCACCCTTCCACCCCTAGTCCCACTTGCTCATCTACCTTTCATTTCATATAACCCAGGACCGCCTGCTCAGTGGTGACACCACCCACAAAGGATCGGGCCTTCCCACGATGATCATTAATGAAGAAAATGCACCATAGGCCAATCTGATAGAGGTAATTCCTCAACTGGCATTCCCTTTTCCCAGATGACTCTATTTTGTGTCAAGATGATAAAAACAAACAAACAAACAAACAGCAGAAATAACTAACCAGCACAACCTTGACTCACAACAGTCAACAGCTGGAAAGAACCCGCCGTCCGTTACCGAGCACACCGATGCACAAATCATCATGTAACCTTGGATACTCAGTAATATGAAAGTATGAGTTAAGGCTGGGGAGTAACTCTGTGGTCCCGGGAAACATGAGCAAGAAAGCAAAACAAAATCCATACCAAATATTAGAGACTCCCAATTTTCCTCAGCACCAGAAAAGAAGGAAAATGGAAAGAAGGAAGGAAGGCGAAAAGGAAGGAGGGAGGGAGGGAAAGGGAGGGGGAGCGTTCCCTACAACAGCATCCTAGAACCTGATATTTTCCAGGCTAGGTGAAGCAACTAACACCACGAGCTAGAGTATTCTGGGTATGACCATGTTTATGTGAAGTTCTAGAGCAAGTGTTATCATCTGTGGTGGGAAAGAGGAGATCGGGGTCAGGGGAAAGGACCTGATTTGGGAAGGTGGATGGGAAAACTTTCTGGAGAGATGGAAAGGTTCTATCAGCAGGTGGTCACATGTGTGCTTAGGTTTGTCAAGTCATTGATATGTACACTGACAACGTGAATTTTTAAGGGTCTCTCTCAAGATTATTTTCTGTGCACAGATGTTTTGACTGTGTTTGTGCTCTGTGTTCATGCAGTGTCTCTGAGGGCCAGAAGAGGGCATCAGATCCTCTGGAACAGAGTTAACCAGATGGCTGTGGAGCCACCAAATAGGTGCTAGGAATTGAACCCAGGTCCTTTGTAAGAAGAACCAGTGCTCTTAAAACACCAAACCATCTCTCCAGCCCTGCTTTGTTTCCTTTTTTCTTCTTTCTTTCTTTTGAGACAGGCTATCACTCTATAGTGCAGGCTGGCTTTGAACTCACTTTGTAGTTAAGGATGGCTTTGAGTTGCTGATGCCCCTGCCTCTACTTTCTGACTGCTAACATTATAGGTGGACAACCAGAGAGACCTTGCCTCAAATAAGTTGAAAGGCAAGGACCAGATATGTACCCTAACAGATGAACATGTAAGTGTACATATATTGCACGCGCGCGCGCACACACACACACACACACACACACACACACAGATATTAAATTTGAAACAGTCATTTATTTGAGTAAATACTATTTAACATGCCTCCCTGGTTCACAGGACTGAATGTACTTGCTCACCATTGAGTGCTCAATGCCTGTGAAAAAGGAAGGATTCTGGCCTCCAGCTGTTAAAGGAAGAAAAAAGAAAGAATAACCATGGAGGAACAGTGGCTGTTGCATACAACCATGCGGGTTCCATCACTACTGCAGGGCGAATGTACCAAGCCAAGGGCGACAGGAGAAAAAAGGTACATGCGTGATCTGCAGCCCTTGAAGGAAGCGTTTGAAAATAACTGAGTTTTAAGAAGCAGCAGAATTTGGAGAGCTGGGAGATGGAACTGGTGACAGAGAGGGAGTGAAGGCATGGGGGTGAGAGAGACAGAGGTGGCTTCATGGCTTCAGGGCTGCTCATTGCTCCAGCGCATTGGAGTCCACTAGCTATCCTGGCTGCACTTAGGGCCAGCCCTGACCCCTAAGTACAGACCATTGTGCCTGTCTGCCAACCTGTGCCATGCCAGCCCCAGGCAGGCTGTAGAAGGGCTTCCCACCCATTCGGACAGGGGCATGACTTTGAACGCTCCCACTGATCTCTGTGAGGCCCCTGGTGTTTAATGGTGGTCCAGCCCTGGGGCCTACTGCAAATGGGTTTCAAAAGAAGCGTCTTTGGTCTTCTGAGTACCACGCACCAAAGACAGCAAGGTACCGGCTGAAAATTCATTACATTTGTGGAAAACTTGCATTTATTTAGACAAAGGCAGATGGAGAGGGTGGGTAATCTCGTTACATTTCAGCGCTCTCTGCTTTATTGAGAAGAAATGAAACATCACGCTATGCGTTTTCTCTCCATCTGCTTTCTCTTGCCTAAGCTCAGGTTTGTTATTAATATAATGAATTCAGCTTGCCTCACCCTCTCAGTTCCATTAGCCTGTACTCCTAATTAAGTTCCGTGTGCGCTGTCCTTTTCAACAGCTCAGAGCGTCTCTTTTTGATGCAGCTATTTTCCTCAGACCTCAAATCTTCCTCACAGATGAGCTGCTGCTTCTAGACATACGAGATGTCTTAATCAAATTATCATCTTTCTGAAATGTGGAGAAATTATCTAGTCCCTTCTGTTCCCCAGACAGCTCTAACCTGAAGGGCAGATTCTACAAGGGACTGGGACCAAGTCTTGACTTGGAATTTTGAAGAAGTAAAGTATTCATGCCTCTCTGACAGCAAACGCCTTGGGCAGCTGGCTATTGACCATATCATTAATCTCTTTCTCTCCCTCCCTCCCTCCCTCCCTCCCTCCCTCCCTCCCTCTCTCTCTCTCTCTCTCTCTCTCTCTCTCTCTCTCTCTCTCTCTCTCTCTCTCTCTCTCCACAGCTTGCCCCATACCCACCAGTGCTATATGTTTTTCTCAAGGAATAAAATGACCTTATTTTTAAATGTGTGGGGTGGGAAGGTACGTGTGTGTGTGTGTGTGTGTGTGTGTGTGTGTGTGTGTGTGTGTGTGTGTGTGCATGTGTATTTGTGTGTATGTGTGAGTGTGTGTGTTTGAGTGTGTGTGTGTGTGAGTGTGTGTATATGTGTGTGAGTGTGTGTATGTGTGTGAATGTGTGTATGTGTGAGTGTGTGTATGTGTGTGTGAGTGTGTGTATGTGTGTGTGTGTGTGTGTATGCAGGTACCTGTGAAAGAGGCACTGGAGCCGCTGGGTCTGGCGTTGCGGTTGAGCACCTGGCCTAGGAGCTAAACTCGACCCTCGGCAAGAGCAGTCTGAACTCTTAACTGCTGAGCTGTCTTCCCTTCCCCTCGTTTTCCTTATTTCTGAATGCAAAAGACTAGAGAGTTCCCAGAACCGGAGCATCCCAGAAAAGAGAGTGCCTAGCAGGATGTAGTGACTTAGACGAGTCCCCAACCCCTCTCAATTAGGTGTTCAAGCAGGCTGATATTCCTAATATTTCCATTTGCAGTCTGGCAGATATAAGAGCAGTTTGCCTGGGTGGTATGGCCGCTGCCTGCTCTGGCCTGGGGAGTCTGTCTGCTATCTTCACTCCTTGTGAAGTGGTTCTGACCTTGGGGCAATATTCCTTTAGGTTCTGGACAGGGAACATGTCATGACATCAGACTCCTGCAGTAAATCTAAGCCCCACTTGGCTAGGGCAAACTTAGTCAATGCGGCTTATGTCTCAGTTTCTGCAGCTATAAAAGGGGCTTAGGATTCAAACCTGCTTCCAAAGGCTACTGGGAGATACCAGGTAAGAGCCATCAAGAAACGCTCAGCCGGGCGCTTATCAGAAGTGCAGGAAACACACAATGGCCATTGTCACCATTGGTCTCTGGATTCCCACGGTTAGGGTTCCTGTCAGAGTGCCATGATCTGATGCAAATATCCAGGAAAACAGCCCAAATTCACATCAAATATTAAAGAGACTCCCTACCCCGCCATTTTCTCTTGGATCTTTTCCAACATCTATTCCCTAGAGAACTGGTCTTGACAGTTACCCTCCAGGGGTAACTAAGGAAAATGTGGGTCAGGTCACCCTACCTGCAAGGCCAGAGAGGAGGATGACCCCCATCTTATCTCAACCCTCCTTGGGAGGTGGTGCTTGCTTTGGTCAGAACTTCCTTCTTGGGGTACTGTGTCCTTTAGTCTGCAGCACTGGGTAAGGCTGTGCTGGCTGTAAGCACAGGCCGGCGATGTCTACTATTATGAAAGTTATCAAGTAGGACTCACCTGACTCCCACACTCCTGACCCTGGGTCACGGGAAGCCACCCCAGCCTCTGGCCTTTTGTTCTTCCCATTGCTGATTTCAGAGGACAAGCTAAAGCATCTCAACTGCAGGAGCCCTGCTTTAACACCCTTTCTTGGAGCGTCTTAGACCCAGAGCAAGCCGCCTCTGACCAATGTGTTCTTCCTCAAAGCAGGCCCAGGGTAAGTATGTACTGACCTCCTAGGCCAGCAGGAGGTGCCCCATTGCCAGTGGGCAGTAGAATGGCTACCACCTTTATTACATGCTTGGAAATCTCCAGAATCAACTAACCCAAACCCCTGCCTGCAGAACCGGTGAGCAAGGCTTAATAACTGTGTTCCCGGGCTCTAAGGAGAGAGCACATTTTCTCAGACTTAAATCTTCTAAATTGGAATTGCCACCTTTAAAGGGTAAGCTGACCCAATGTCCTTGCTGGTCAGAGAAGCGTCTAAGGCAGTAGAAAAATTAACGCTTCTCTTTCAGACGCTGGAGGCCACAGATAGGTCAGAAGACCGGCTCAAATCAAATTGCTGGAGTCCCTCAAGTGTATTTTTATAGATGGGAGGACCGCACGATGCCAATCCTTTCTATTTCCTCCCTCTCCCTCTACCGAGGGCATGTCCTTGGAGCTCCAGAGTGTTCTACGATGAGCCTGCTTGCCCACTCAAGCAGACATGGCTGGCCCCGCTGACCCAGGAAAGCCTTATTCATCTAGAGAGGCCAAGGAGCCACTGTGAAGGCAGGAGGCTATGTCACCAAGGTTGTCCCCAGCACCTGAGCCTCGCTGACGCCAGGCTGTGTTCTCCACAGGTCATTGATGCCCAGTGATGACAGAGGAGAACACCTGGCTGTTGTGGGAGGTAGCGAGGGAATCAGAGACACCACCGACATGGGACAGTGTCTGGGGTAGGGGTGGGAGTAGGGACCTCAGGACATGATTCTGGAGAACTAACTTGCAGAAACTAAAGGCAAACCCCTGAGATTTAGAGCCCGGGAGCACAATTGCCTGAGTTTGAATTCTGACTCTGCATGATAACGTTAAGACTATGGGGAATTCCTACCTTTCTCTCATAAAACCCAGAACATGTAAAGTGTCTTATTTTGAAAACTCATAGATTTTAAAATTATTTAAAATTTTATTTATTATATTTATTTGTCAGTATGTGTCTGCAACAGCACTCGCAAGCTGGCATGTGCTATGGCTCACGTGTGGCAGTCATAGGACAACCTGCAGGAGTCGGTCATGACGTTTCCGGGAACTGAACTCAGGGTGTCAGCCTGGGCCGCAAGCGCCTTTACTGGCTAATTCATCTCACCAGTCCCTTGATTTTAAAATTCTTATGGAATCCATCCCAGGACTGGAAATATAATTTGTTTAAGAGAGTGCTTGGTGAACATGTTCAAAAGCCTGGGTTCCATTCCTAGCGCTGCCTCATCTGGGTGTGTGGTCCTTGCCTGTGATCTCTGCTCTTGGGAGAGGAAGGCGGGAAGGTCCCAAGCTCAGGGTCATCCTTGGTTACACAGCAAGTTTGAGACCAGTCTTGAATACATACAGCTCTGTCAACAACAATAACAATAATAACAGACAAAGGGACTGGAGAGATGGCTCAGCAGTTAAGAGCACTGGCTACTCTTCTAGAGACCTGGGTTTGATACCCCCACATGGCAGCTCACAAATGTCTGTAATTCCAGTTCCAAGGGATCCAACACCCTCCTCACACAGGCACACACGCAAGCAAAATGCCTATGCAAATAAAATAAAAATAAATAAATCATTAAAATAATAATAATAATAATAATAATAATAATAATAGAAAAGGACAACATTTAGCTGTCCCCAACAGCTTTCTCACAGAAAGAGCAAGACCCACCTTCCCCCACAGGCTCCACAGCACTGCCCTTTTCTACCTCCGAAGTCTCTATCCCCTCCCCCGCTGCTCAGCCCCAGACACACTGGCCTCTTGGCTCAGATGTGGAGACATCGCTCTCACTTAGGGCTCATGCTCCTCTCCCATCCACAATGCCCCACGACCCTCACACCTTTCTTCCAGCTGTTGCCTTCACTTTATTCATCCAAGAGTCTCTTCGCTCCACTCTATCTGAAACAAAACGTATCGTTCTTGCTGTTAGCCCAGCCTTGCTTTCTCACAGAATACCCCCCCACCCCGCCTCGCAAGCTGACATCATCTGCTGTGCTGTTCCTAGAGCTGAGAAAAACATCTGACAAATGATAGACTCTAAGTGAATGTTTGTTAGTGGATGAATGACAGGCAAGTCGTCTGCAAGCGCTCATTGCCTCTATGATTAGGGGTATCTTTCTCCCATGGCCTAGCCCACTTCTGATTTCAGGGGCTGCTGGTTGGACGGTGCCGCAGTAGCTGTAATTTATTTCTGGCTGGCTGACTCTCATCTCGAGAAGATTTGCTTTCTCCCCAAGATTTTCCCTAATGTGTTGTTAGTCTTTCTCGGTCCTACCAGTCAGCTCCCCAGTAAACACATGGAGACTTCTTAATTATGAAAGCTTAGCCTATCGCTTAGTCTCGTTTCTAACTAGTCTTATAACTTAATGAACCTATGATGTTAATCTACATGCTGCCGCATGACACATGGCTTGTTCTGTCATCTCCTACACGTCCTGCTTCCTCTGCATCTGGCTGGTGATTCCTTGTGACTCCACCCTTCTTCTTCCCAGCATCCTCTCTGCCCTGAAAATCTTGCCTAACTATTGGCTGTTCAGCTTTTTATTAAACCAACCATGGGGATATATCTTTATATAGTATAATCAAATATCTCGGGACACTGATATCCTAGAGTTTCAATAGATCTAAACCCAAATGTAGTCTCTCAGTGTGCTTTTCATGTTACTAGAGTAGCCTACACCCTGTGGAGGCAGGAGTTGCCATTGCTCCATCCATCCTGGACAGGTAGCTACGGGAGATGTTCTTCAGGTTGTGGACTCCAGGCCCTCAGTGCACACGACACCAGCCTCAGCGTCACATGCCTGGAGAGACTGTTCTTCTCCACCTCCCTCACTTACCCAGTTTCTCAGCCTGCTTCCTGGGGTGGCCTCCCCAATACAGTCATGTCCCAAGCCCCTCACCTTAGCCTCTGCCTTTGAGGAATCACTGAGCAGCTGCCTCTAAGCAGGACCAGACTGTGACAGATAAGCCGGGACATCCTGAGGGAATGAACACACAGGGCTGGGGGAGGTGTCAAGGGTTGGTTTTATTTGTTTGTTTGATTTCAGAAGAAAGAAATATAAATTATAAACTCAAAAACAGCCCTTCTCTGACATGATGCTTCAGCCATTTCCCCCCGAAGGTGGTGGGCAATGGTGTCCTGCCTTTCCATCCCTAGCCTTCCCTCAGAGAGACAAGATTTTTAGAAAGACTTTTGTCTTCTAATGAAAATCTAGCCTTTCGAGTCTTATTAATGCTAATGGGGGAAATGCTTCAATTTATTTTTGTTCGGGAGGTAAAAGCAATGATATTAAGTGATCCAATTTACCCATTTCTAGTACCATGCTGGTCACTAATGAAGATGCCCCTGCAGCCCAGTGTGTGGTTCATACAGGAATCACTGCATAACAGTTTGCTGATGGCTCCACGCGGTAAGGAAGTGGTACGTGCAGATGAAAGTCTTGTAAAGCAAACATTACTCTCTTCTGGAGTCTCGTGGTGTTTCAAAATAGCAGCGTTGTCTGGCGAGGCCTTCACAGGTTTCTCCCACAGCTGCCTTTCCTCGATGGCACATAGCTGATGCCCACAGGTGCACACCCACACGAGAGAATACCTTTGCAAGTGAGCCACATGTACTGAGTGTTGGGCAAGCAAGATATTTTTTTAATAGTGTCTAGTCAATTACTCAGTTTAGCAATAATCAGAAAAAATATCCTATGTGCTGCACCAGCATTAACAGCCCTCTGAAGTGAGCCATACTAGTGTTGTTATTATTGTCTTTTTTCTGTCTGTGAATTCTAGACTGAGAGACAAAGTAAATTGCCTGGTTCATGCAGCCAGGTCACCCGAATGTATCCTAGGAACTGCCCTACAGTTTGAAACCAAAGTGCTCCTTCAGACTCATATTTTGAAAGGCCGGCTCCCAGGCAGTGGTTCTATTCAGAGAGTCTGTGCAGCCTAGCTGTCCGAAGTCGGCCACCAGGGTGGGCCTTTGAAGGTTCTCTCTGCCTGTGATTCTTGCTCTCCTCCCTTAGGGTCTCTGCAAGGGTCCCTCCCTTAGCTGTGGGAGTGGCTACAGAGTGTCAAGGTGAGTAATAAGAAGAGCACGTGGGCCAGACCACTCCTCACCTGAAGGAGAAAAGGGTTTACGTATTTGCTTTGTATTTTATACCTGTTAGTTTACTCACTCGGTATCCTTCAGGCATGCCTTATGTGCGCTGCCTCATCTCAGGGGACTCTTAGAATAACCCTATTCTCACTTCTGCTTTACGGACGAGAAGGCAGAGAGGCAAAGAGGGTAACTTGATAGGCTAAGCCACACAGCACGAGGCCGAGGAGTGGAATAGAAGCCCATTCTGCGCAGACCCCAGAATGAGCCTCTTTGCCTTGCCCTAATATTCCCTCTTACAGTGCAAAGTTAAGTTCCAGCCAGAGTTATTTAATTCGCTACCCACGAAGCATAGGTAGTACGTACTGGATCTGCATGTGCAGGGAGTTACAGCTGTGGACGTGTCTGCAGATGTTCAGTACTGGATCTGCGTGTGCAGGGAGTTACAGCTGTGGACGTGTCTGCAGATGTTCAGTACTGGATCTGCGTGTGCAGGGAGTTACAGCTGTGGACGTGTCTGCAGATGTTCCGTACTGGATCTGCGTGTGCAGGGAGTTACAGCTGTGGACGTGTCTGCAGATGTTCAGTACTGGATCTGCGTGTGCAGGGAGTTACAGCTGTGGACGTGTCTGCAGATGTTCAGTACTGGATCTGCGTATGCAGGGAGTTACAGCTGTGGACGTGTCTGCAGATGTTCAGTACTGGATCTGCGTGTGCAGGGAGTTACAGCTGTGGACGTGTTTTGCAGATGTTCAGGAGAGAACCAGCAACTGTCCTCTTCCTTGCTTGAGTCCTCTGTCTGTCCAGTGCCCTTCACAAGTAAGGCCTGTAACTGAGCTCTTCGTGTGTCTTGTCTACCATTTACCCCGGAGGCGTGCTTCATTCAGATTGAAATAAAAATGTAGCGGATCACAACCTACACCTGGAAGAAATTTATCTAGATCTCGGGTCTATGTCTCAGGAGCCAGGCAAGGGAAATGTGGCAGCGTCTCCAACTGAGGCCGTGCGCACTGCCCTGGTAAACTCTTGTCTCTACTAGCCCTCAATGGCTGTAGTGGTTCTGGGCTAGGCACGTGCTCTTCTTCAATCAGCACCTATGCTACGTGCTTCCAATGACCTTCCTTTCAAATGCTTACGTGGGAGACGAACAAATTTTCAGTGAAAAACATGCTCTCTGAACATATTTACTTATAATGATACATGAAGTCTGCTGTTTAAAGGAAACAGTTCTCCAAAAAGAAAGCCCCTGATCACAATGTGAGCTGCCAGGAAGCTGACTTGAAAGCAGGAGAGGTAGAGGGGTTTTCAGCATATAAAATGCACAATCAAAGAGCCATCTGCCCCCATCGATAATGATGGGAATTGACAGACAATGCCATTAAGTGTAATCTTCAGATTGGGACTCTCATGAATGATGTGCAAGAATGGATTTTGTTAAAGATGGATTATGCTTATGAATTATTTTTTGTACAATTATTCAAAACAGACCGAGAGTAAATGATTTTCTCAAATGTTCTTGAAACGAGCGTGTACATTCGGGCTCTTGAAGCCCAAGCATTGTTTAGAGGGCTCTCGATGGCCTGCCTCTTTATTTGGCATGTCTTTTAAAATGTCAGCAAGAGATCTTTGTTTGGGGATATTATTAAGTATTTCTGTAAGACATGGGAAACAGAAAATGACTGAATTATAGTAAAATTGCATTAGAGTGGCATTGAACTCGGGCTATGCTCTATCTGCTTTTAAGTGATGCTATGGGAAAGCGGCGAAGGCCACTGGTGTGCTTCCGCGGGGACCTGCCACAGCACCCAGAGCTCTGGTCTTTTCATACCATCCCAGCCTCACAGCCGGAGACACTGTTAGCCACCCTCCGGCCGTCATTCAGGCAGATTTCACCGTCTTTAGCACCGTCCTTCCAGCGAGTCCCATTGCATCCTGTACCTTGCAGGACTTCAGAGTAACACAGTCCACTCTCCTTCCTCAGGAGACCTTAAGAGCGACAACCGGGCTCTTGAGGCAGGCCCTGTGCACACCTCACTCTGAGTGCATGCCCCTTCCACACGGAGGGCCAAGGTCTTGAGAGAGAAGGACTTTTGCTTCTGTTCCCTGGCAACAAAAACAAAAATAAAAACCACCATCCTTTGTGCTCGCTCCTCGCCTGCTCGTTCAGTTCTCTTATTTACATCAAACGTTTTGGTGGCTTAGCCTTGCCTATAAAATAAATTCTCCTGGAATCAGATATCAGTTTAATGCAGAGAGCGGGGATGAAAGGTGAGTTTTGTATCACCGAAGACAGACATGAAGAATGAGCGTAGCATTTTGCTTGTTGTTTGGTTTGGATTAATATCGAACAGAGCAATGTTCTTCATGTCAAAAGTACTCCTCAAGTAAAAATGTGCCCCAAGTGGAATCGGGGATTTCTTTTCTCCTCTACAAATCTGAATTACATTGTATTCTTCCCTCTGCAGCCCTGTTCTCAAACTCTCCAAACTGATTCTCCTGTCTGTGTATCCCTGTGTGCTGACACTCAACTGCCCTTTCTTCTGCCTGTACGTTGAAGACATTTCTAGTCGCTGAATTAATTCCGAGTATTTCCCATGAAGCCAACTATTCTGTTTTCTCTTCCTTTGAAGACATCAGCTTCATAGAAAGAACTCAAGCTTGTGTCAACATTTAAAAAAAGCTGATGAAGGGAATGGAGATATCGAAGCCCAGAGGCACAGACTCAGAGCTAACAGGAATTGAAGCAAGGTTCTTGATCTGTGTCTCCTTGGAGCCTCAGAGTTTCCCTCTTGCCACACAAACTGTGATAAACTGTGTCTCTTTGGGTTTCTATTGCTATGAAGAAACACCATGATCACAGCAACTCTTATAAAAGAAAACATTTAGTTGGGGCTGGCCTGCAGATTCAGGGGTTTAGTCCTTTTTCATCATGGTGGGAAGCATGGTGGCATGTGGGCAGATGTGGTGCTGGAGAGGGAGCTAAGAGTTCTGCAGCTCGATGGGCAGGCAGCAGGAAGCGAACTGGCTTGAGTTTCTGAGACCTCAAAATCCACCCACTAAATGACACACTCCAACAAGGTCACACCTAACAGTGCCACTCCCCATGGATCACGTACTCAAACAGGAGCCTGTGGGAACCATTCCTATTCACACCCCCACAGTGTGAACGTCGTTAACGTGGGATGTGAGCTCTGTGGGGTAACACACAAGTATGCAAAGAACCCACCAGTTCCAGGATCAGAAAAGGGCTTTGATGTATTGTGTAAAGTAGGCAACAGGGCAGACAATTAAACTGGCAAAAAGACAGATTGATGGGAGAAAAGTTACAGAAAATACACTTGATGTAGTATTTCAATTTATTTTTTATATACCTGGGCATTCCACAGTCAAGGAAGTGGACCCATGATGTGGGATGTCTCTCTGTATGCTGTGAATATGTTTTTATTATCACTGGTTAGTAAGAAAGCTGATCTGGCCGATAGCCAGGCAGAATGGAGCCAGGCGGGAAATCCAGAGATACAGGAAGAAGAAGAGAGGAGTCAGGGAGAAGCCAAGGAGCTGCTGGAACAACACAATGTTTTAGAGAGCAGGTAATGCCACGAAGCCTCATTTTGATAGACACACAGTCTAACAAAAATGGGTTGATTTATATGTAGGAGCTAGCCAGTAATAGCCTGAGCCATCATCAACCAAGCAATTATAATTAATATTAACCCTCTGAATGGTTATTTTATAAGCAACTGTGGGGACTGGCAGGCAGGAGAGAAACTGGGATGGAGGGGGGCAGAGAAAAGTGTTCGCTACACCCCAAAGAAAGTTGGGTCTAAGAGCTCACAAAACGGCAATTATCTGTGAAGAAATGACAAGAGAGAAAAAAGGTGTTTAGGACTTTAGGTTTAGTAAATTGAAGAGAGAGGAATATATTTAGGAATATATATATGATTTATATAATATATATAAAGACTATTCAGTAAGTAAGGCTTTATTTATGCAGATTCATCACTGACCAAATTATCTTCCTTCCTGGTGCCAGAGAAGGCAGCGTGGATACCTTCACCAAGGGAAATTTATACCCAGCGTAGGAGCCGAAAGAAAGAAGCAGAGACCTGTCTTTCATATACGATCCTCCTTCGTCTTCAGCCCAAAGCAACCGTAAACCCAAGTGGCATGATTTGGGCACCCTGATTCTCTCTGCCCATTAGTGATTACGTAATCGGGTGATTGATTAAAGAGACTATCCAATGAGTTAAAAAAAAAATTCTTTACCCAAATGTCACTGCTATGGAGCTCAAAATTTCTTGTGCAGCCATGGTGTTTAATGTCCCCATTTGTTCTATTACTAACATTTTTATTGTATTTAAATATAGGAACAATTGCTAATCATTGGTGACTTGACTCATAAGAAAACAAACAAAGTTTTAAAACTTTTTTACAAAACCAAACAGTTTTAAAACTGTGTGCTACGGGAGGGTGCGAAGAAAGAAAGGAAACAATAAAGACAGGTGAACTCAGAGAGCCAAAAGGATCTGGAGGGATGGAGTTAGGGAGAGGGTTTCATATGCTCAAACAAAATTCTTATCCCAATGGAGCTTTGAAACAAACATTTGATCTATGCTTATTATGTTTGGAGAAACCGAGGCACAGAAAAAGACACATCTACAGTGGCAAAAATAGATCAGCCGCCTAAGATTCAGCTTTCCAAAATGACCCCCCCCCTCCTTCTGCACCACCCTCCCCACATACCCACTTATCCAGTTAATATCTAGTCAGCTCGACTCTAGGCTCAAGCGTTTCTCCACCCACCCCCTCCAAGCCTCCCTGGGCCACCCGCTTCCGGGTGGATCTGGATCTGGTAATGCACTTCCAGAACACCTGCCAATGTGTCTTTCCCACCACCTCCTTCTCCACCCACTGCATAGGCCACACAGTCTGTGCTCCTCCATAAGCACCAGGAGCGGTGCATGGAGCGTTGCACCATGGGGGATGACGTCACTCCCACAAACACTTCTAGGCAGTTCATTCACAAAGCAGGGGGCAGAAATGGTTTCCATTCATGCATTTTTCACTAGCAAGGTTCATGATGGGAAGCTTCTCTAATTAATCCTGATGCTCTCCCCTGCAGAGTTAGTGTGGCCTTTTCCTCTCTCCTTGGCTCCTTCTCTCAAGGCAAACCGTGCCGGAAGACAGAGGCCGATGAGCAAAGCCCGTGGATTGTTTTGTGCTTTATTTCTTTTCTAACTCTTGCTCTTATCGCCCTAGACATACTTTATGTGGAACAAATTGATTAAAATATAAAATGGGGATTTACTTTCAGCTAGGCTCTGCAGGCTATGGTTATTGGGATGGCAAAAGATCCAAGGAGCTAGAAGAAGAGGAGGAGGAAGCAGGAGAGAGCTGCAGCAGCAGCTGCCACCATCAGACTGTCTCATCCTCAGCTCTAAAGTTTCAGTTCCTCGCCGAGAAGGTTAGAAGAATCGCTGTTTACTGAGTCCGCACTCTGTGCCCGGCACTGGGGAAGGAACTCTCATGTTTATTGGGTAATCATTTGAGGGCCAAGCTCTGTTTCCAGAATTGGGAAGACAGCAGTGAAGAAAAGGGCCTTGCTGTCATGGATTTCCTATTCCTAAAGAAGAGCAGGTACACACATCACATGACACGAAGCAGCAGTTAAAGCCAGAAATAAAACAGGTTAAAGAAATTAGAGTGATGGGAGCTACTGTAAGCTTGGCAGCAAATAGGTTCCCGAGGAAGTGGGACTGGGGCAGAATAATGTGACCAGAAGGCTGGAGACACATTGGAGGGCATGTTCTGACCAGAGGGGGCCATTGTGGATAGACCTCTGGTGGCAAGGTGTGAGGGCAGGGGCTGGAGAACAGGATGAAGGCTACTGTGTGGGGCACGAGAGTGGGCAGGGAGATAGGCAAAGGCCAGGTCCCATCCACCCACCCCGCTATAGGCTCATAGTTTGAATGCTCGGTCCCCAGTTTACAGAACTGTTTGGGAAGGATGAAGAGGTTCGGCTTTGGAGGAGGTGTGTCGCTGGGGCCTTGCTTTGAAGTCTCAAAAGACTTTGGTCATTCCCAGTCTCTCTCTCTCTCTCTCTCTCTCTCTCTCTCTCTCTCTCTCTCTCTCTCTCTCCTCTTTCTCTCTCTCTCTCTCTCTGCCTTATTATGTGATCAAGATGAGAACTTAGTCCCTGCTTCAATGTCATGTCTGCCTGCCCACTGCTATGTCCCCACCACGATGGGCATGGACTCTAACTTTCTGGAACTGTAAGCCCCACATTACTGCTTTCCTTTATAAATTGCTTTGGCCATTGTAGTTTCTCACAGCGAAAGAAAAATAAGACACCTAGTGACCTTTTGCAGTGTTTTGAGTGAAGGCCTGTCATGACCACGTTCGCTTTGTGGAAGTCAATACCCTCCTCAGTCCTCAGAAGGACTTTAAGGTGAGCATTGACCCAGCTTGCTCATGGAGGAACCGGGACTTGGACGTTAAAGCTTTCTAATGCCCAAATTTATGAAAACAGATTGTGAGTCCAGTTTGGGATTGGATTCCAAAAGGATCCTGTTCAGACAGTCCCACTGTCTAAGGACACAGACTTGGTCTTATGTGACCCCGAAAACACCCTCACAGCTCCAAGCACATGGCTGCTGCCCAGTGGCTACCACCTAGATGAATACATTAGATTCAACTCAAACCTCCAGACTTCTAGGATGCCTGGTGCTTTGGTCAGATGGGAAAAGAAATTGGGAGGCAAGGGAGTTTTCAATCAAAAAGCAAATAGAAAAGAATTAATATGTTTAGGTCTGCGCTGTTTTTAGTAATATCCTTCCCAGGGGAAAAAGAAAAAGCAAAATGCTTTTCAGAACTTCAACCTTTGCCCCATTTGATATTTCAGATCGTCTTCAGCTCTGCACTAGTGCACTTCAGCTCTGAAACACTCAGCTTGCTCTTCAGTCCCAGGGCCAATTGCAAATGGCACCCATTGAAATTCAGCTGAGTTCTGCACTTACTCCGAATGGCTATTCACACACATGCCTCGTGTCAAGAAGCAATATTATGACAGGATCGTATTCTTTCTCCTTCCCAAGCCTTCATACACACTTGGGGCAGCTCCTCTTCCCACGACTTCTGGGGTGACCAGGAAAAACAAAGACCACCTTCAGGTAGACACACGAGTATGACTGACTACTGATTCAAGCCTTGTCCCCAGGCCCCAGGGCCATCAGTTGTAGTCACAATAAACAAATCATGGCTCCTGCAGATGAACTCCTAATGCCATATGTGCCCTGCCTACCTAGGAAGCGCTCAGGCTGGTGAGGTCCCTTGGGAAACAGTGAGGTCTCTTGGGGAACAAGGTACTAGGTACCTTCACAAGTGGGGAGCAGCAGAAAGTTATGCAAGAAACCAATGGGTATTCCAGAGACTTCTGGTCTGGGTTAGAAGCCGGAGTTCCTCTGAGGACACAGCAAGAAGAGGAAACTCGCAGAACTTTGAGGCCAAGACCAGAGTAGGTTCGAGGCTAGCCTACGCTACAGAGAGAGACCCTGCTTCATATAACCAAGGGCTGTCTGGGCATGATGGTGTATGCCTGTCATCCTAGCACTTGAGAGGTGGAGACAGTAGGATCTGGAATTTGAGATCATTGGCTACACAGCCAGCCTGGAATCCAAGTGCCTTGTCTTAAAAAAAGAAAAAAATCTAAACAGTTCCTAAGGGCTGGAGGTATTGACTTGTGTTCACACGTTTTCTAGAACTGGCAGTGTGTTGGGTTTGATCCTCTGCACCACCTTCAAGGCAAAAGACAAAGGAGGGGTATCATGGGCTAGGAGCTTTTGGGGGTCCCCAAAAGGATAGAATAAAGAGTTCAGGAGACCTGAATGAGGCTGGCATGACTGAACACAAAAAGTAGGGACGGAGTGGTAGGCAAGGACTCTGGGGATCATCTGAATGGATGTCTTTCTCACCTCAGCATGCAGTGTTGACTTGAAGTTCCTAGGACCATGTATGTGTTATGCCCAGATCGGGTAAACTGAGACTCAGACCTACCTTCCTGTTGATCTGTAGAGCATGTCATGGCAGGTGTGCACCAAGCTGCCCTGAGTCCTGCATTATGTACTATCCAGTGTCCACTGACATACTCTACTGGATATGTCACTGGATAGTGTTGGTATTGCTCTACAATACCAACAGGTGAGGAGCCAGAAGGGGTATATGCAGAGAAACCATTAGGGTTACTTCTTCAGATGGGGACCCCAGGTGAGGCCCTAGGAATCTAGCAACATTCTGTATTGTGTATCCTTGGGCCCCTAGAACCTCTGAAATGAGAACCTGTCATTGAAGCAGTGAGCTGCCCGCCTCTCTCTTCTCCATGCTCACACTGTCACCCGAGAATGGAAAATCACCCAGACAGCTCTGTGTCTCCAAGTTGCACCTCAGTGGCGGGCTGCATAGGCAAACAGCCTGGTGGAGAGCTGGCTAGGCTTGTAAGCAAAGAACTAATAAATAACCTTGAAATACACAGTCTGATGGCAGCTTCACTCTGCGCTGCCTGGCTTCTGCCCTAGAAGCCTCATGAATCGCTAGGCTTGGCAGGTAGAGTCAGGAGAGCAGAGTGCCCAGTGTGTTGAAGACCAACAAATACACACCCAGTGTTGCTGCCCAGCCAGTCCCTCCTCCAGGAAGAGGGGCTGGCCTGGAACAAGGATCAGGTAGGGAAAGAACATTTCCGGCCACCCGGGAGGAAGGTCGGAAAAGGAGCCATGTTGCCTGCACAGGCAGCTGCTGCAGCTGCCAGGCAAACGGGGTTTTCAGTGTGGATTTAAAACCTCCTCAGGAGAGAATATGAGGCATTAAGTGAGCCCTGGTGGAAGGTGCCAAATTGTCAGTCAAACACATTCTCAGACTCACCGAAGTGCTTTTGCAATCATTTGTAAATTGCTCTTCCAAGGCGTCTGTGAGAATGTTAAATGACTAGGAGATGAAATCAATACCTCAGCGCTAGCTCGGGGGTGGGCATCCCAGTGCAAAGCAAGAACCACACATCCATAAAAGGATGCAGAGATGTCCGACTCCTTGGGTGAAAAATAGTTGAGCAGAAGGTGGCAGGCGCCAAGCTAGAAGATTCTCTAAAAGGCAGACACAAAACCAGCATAGGCAGCTAGGGATGTGGAGGCTTCCTGAGGAGAATGCGGTGCAGGCCTGTAATCCCAGGGCCTGGGAGGCTGAGGGAGAGAGGGTGGAGGTTCAGTGCCCATTAATCTGCATAGTGAGGCTTTGTCAGGGGTAACACTGAAGAGCGATACCATAGCAGGTTATAAAGAAACCTGGCTTGTTCTTAAATAGTGGCTGGAATAAAAAAACATGAGGAAGAAAGCCAATATTTGGGACATGAATAAGAAAACATGAATAATGTTGAATCTAGAAATTAATAAATAATTCATTTAAAGAAATCTGTCTCCAAGGAGAAGCTGCTTGGGAAGATAAACTGCTGCCAAGAGCAGCAACTGTTAGCCCTGCTCAGTATTGAGTCCATACCTGGTACGACACTGTGGGTGGGTGCTTTGTTTGGTTTGGTTTTGTGAACAGGTAGATTCACTGGACAACCGAGAACGTTATGAAAGATGAACACTATCAGCCTTATGGATGAGGAAACTGTGACAATGAGAAGTTAATTATCTTCTCCAAGGTCACGCGACAGACCTGGTGTCCCACGTAGTCCCCCAACATCCCCATAGGAAGGCTCACAAAGCACCTATATTTTAGTTGTCTGATGCTCTCTTCTGGCTTCCAGGGACACACACACAGGCACACACACAGGCTTGTGAACTCATACCTCACGCAGTGGCTCACATTGCAATTCCAACACTTCTGTGGCAGGATGGGATGTTCAGACAGGGAATCATTGAGGACGATCTTAGGGCACCTAGCTTGGGTTATGTAGAGTGGTAAGAACAGAGAAATCATGCCTCAACAAAGCAAAAGCAAGAAGAAGCTCTCAAAGGTTGCCCTTTGACCTGTACAAGTACACTCTGGCGCTGTGTGTATCCACACACACTTGGGCTGGAGCATTTTTTTGATTTTTAAAGGAAGAATAGCTGAACATCTCAGCCAATGCTGTGCAACAAACTACCTCCCCTCAAGCGTTATTATGATCAATAATCAGATGCCGGGAATAACACAGGACTTGCTTCCCGCCCCCCCCCCCCCCCCGCCTTTTTGGCGTGTGTTCTCATATATCAGCAACAGTTTCTTTTTCCTCTCAAGTAAACATGCAAATAGGATTCTCTTTCCAAACAACAAATGTGTGGTTTTATTGTGTGAGCAGGAATCTGGAGTGGGGCTGGCTGGCCTTGTCTTCTATCCCTTCTGTAGGATCCCCTCCATTTGGCAGGCATTTTCCTCCCCAAAGAACTTATGTGTAATCTTTTGTTCTTTCAAAGCTCTTTTTGTTTCCAAGAGACAAAATACCTACTTCGTGTCATGTTCTCTTGTGTGTTTCTAATGATAAGAGAACAGTTATGAGCTGTGTGTTTGTACTCTTGCAATATAACAATTGTATTAGCATAAACTACTGCTAAAACATAACCTGTTAAAGCAAATTAAGTGGCTTAAAATATAGCTATCCACTGACTGCTAAACATTAGGAGGTAGACACCGGTAATTCTCCATCCAAATTTCCTTGATGCCCAGTGCCTGGGAGATGCTCAGATGACTCACTCTGAGCACAGAGGCCTCTGGGTAGGGTAGATGACAAATACCAAGCCAGACAACTGTGGGCAACCCCACTTCTCATGCCACTTGCTTTGTTGGTGGCCTCTTGACACTTTTGTGCGTTAATATTACTATGTCAGTGAGCAGAACACATGAAATAACCAAGAGGAAAGGTCTAGAGAGGCTCATAATTTCTGAGGTCTGTGGTCACTTTGCCTCATCATTTTGGTGCCTGAGGTGACACACCCTGGGAGGGCATGAGAAGGAAGTTGCTCACTCCATAGCAATCAGGAGAAAGAAGGAAGAAGGGAGGCAGTGTGGGGGAATGGCTGACTGGCTCTCTGTGATCTCAGTATCCTCTTCAAGAGCCTGCCCCAGTGGTCTGCATTCCTTCTACTAGGCCCTGCATTCGGAATGGTCCACCTACCTCCCAAAGTACCACAAGGTGGTGAATAAGCCTTCAACCCAGGCCACTGGAGAAGAGTCATCTAAACTATGGTAATTGTTCATGAACTAAAAGTATTTGAAAACTGTAGGTATTTTCAGGCACAGTGGCACATGCCTATAGTCCCAGCTAATCTGAAGGCTCAGACAAGAGGTTGTTTGAGTCCAGGAATTTACCATATATAGCCTGAGCAACATAGTGAGACACATAGAGGGGCAAAGGCTGTGCTGGATAGATGGGTGGATAGATGGGTGGGTAGATGGGTGGGTAGATGGGTAGGTAG
Source organism: Arvicola amphibius (assembly GCF_903992535.2). Taxonomy (NCBI): domain Eukaryota; kingdom Metazoa; phylum Chordata; class Mammalia; order Rodentia; family Cricetidae; genus Arvicola; species Arvicola amphibius. The sequence goes on from NC_052061.1 coordinate 13,154,747, forward strand.
ATGATGGGTGGGTAGATGGGTGGGTAGATGGGTGGGTAGATGGGTGGCGGGATAATGAAAGGGTAGAGGCGTAAACGGCGCTGAAGAGGTGGGGTGGATGCTGGCTAGACTGAAGGATGCTCAGGGTGAGCAGACTCAACTCAGAGCACATAGTCTAAGGAACATTACCAGTAGCTTGGCTCACTTCCAATTACTCCAGTGCCTGCTGACATCCAAGATAGGACCATAGCAAAGGACATAGGACAGTCTGCAGCACAGGTAGGGCAGTGGCGAAGAGTCTGCAACACAGAAGTAGAAAATGAAATGAGCGAGCTGAAGAAACACATAGAAGGGTTTTCCCTGACTCACTGGACTGTCCTTGGGGTTCATGGCATACAGTGATGTTCAATGACATCTTTATGTGGATTGCGTTGGGTTGTTCCCCTGCCTACAGAGCCCTGGCAGCAAGCATGACATGGAATGGCAACGTGATGACAACGTGAGAGTTGTAGTGGGACAGCCATGAAGACAAGCTAGTTTCCCATGTTTTTGCAGCTTGAACTGTTTCATTTGAAATGAAGAGGTCCAGAGGGGACTGGAGCCGTGCTCTGATGCAGCCTAAACAGTCTTGCCTCTAACTGTTTACAAAGATCAGACCTGATAATATTTTGCCCAGATTGTTCTTCGAGAGGATGATAGCATCTCTCCCTAGGCTTTAGCCTTGCAAACAGCGGAATGTGGTAATTTAATTAGTTGGTTGCTGTATTGGCAGTTTATAAGACAAGTTTTAAAGTTTTCTTTAAAACAAAAACCACACACACACACACACACACACACACACACACACACAATAGAAGTCCTGAACTGAAAAAAAAAAAAACATCAGAGGGAAGGTGGCTTTTCCCAAAGGTGACCATCTTGAGCAATGGGTCCTGTGGGGAAGCTTAGCAGTATCTCAGTTTGTTTTATATTGTTGTGATAAACACCAAGGCCAAACACAGTTGGGGGAGACCAGGATTTATTTCATCTAACAGTGTACAGCCCATCATGAAGAGACATCCAGGCAGGAAGTGGAACGGAAGCCATGGAGGCGTGTGCTTAATGACTTGCTCCTCATGTCTACTTCCTTACACGTCATCTGCCTGGGTGGCACCAACCACAGTGGTCTGGGTCTTCCAACAGTAATTATTAATCAGGAGAATGCCCCCCACAGCCTTGCCTACAGGCTGATTTGAAGGAAGCATCGTCTCAACTGAGATGATTCCAGTTTGTGTTGCGTTGACCAGAAACTAATGAACACAGTCATAACTGCAAGTTTTCTGGGCTGCTCCAGCCCTGGGTTTGCTAAAGCCCACATGCCCCGTACACTGTGCCTTGTGGATGTCCACCCCAAGGCTGGGGAGAACACTGAGGCGACAATGGTGGAAGGCAAGGACTGTTGTCACCTCAAGCAGATGGCCTGCCTCAGTGACTTTGCTTAGACGCTCTTGCCCTGTGACCTAGGCTTCCTTCCGTCCCCACATCCATCAGACATTAGCCTGATATCAACCCCAAAGGCAGGTGTTCCTAGGTCTCTCTAGTTGTTCCAATATCACTTTTTTTTTTTTTTTATGGACGGCTTTGCTCTCTTTGCCCTGCTCTATTTACTCCAGTGCTGGTTGCACAGAAAGCAGCCAATATATTTGTTCTTAATGAATAAAGGAGAATTTATTGTTTTGTTCTTGATTTTTGTATATATTTAAGCTTTGTTAAAGAGCCAAATTGAAAGCAAGAGATCTAGTAAGACGTGGTCAGCATTGCTCACTACCCACATGCTCACCAACTCAGCTAACTCCCCCACTTCTTTCTTAGTTAGGGTTTCCACTGCTGTGAAGAGACACCGTGACCACGGCAGCTCTTATAAAGAAAACATTTAGTTGAGGGTGGCTTACAATTTATGATCATGAAGGGGAGCAGGGCAGTATGCAGGCAGACATGGTGCTGGAGCTGAGAGTCCTGCATCATCCAGGCAACAGGAAGTCAACTGAATATCACACTGAGGGAAGCTTGAGAAAAGAGACCTCAAGGCCTGCCCCCAGAGTGACACACTCCCTCTAACAAGGCCACACTTCCTAGTAGTGCCACTCCCATTAAGGGCCATTTTCTTTCAAACCACCACAACCACAACCACAACCACCATGACATAAGTTCTAGGACGCCTCTTCTCCATGATGTAAGTTCTAGGCTGCACCTTCCATGGGCAAGCAAGCTAATAAATATAGCACGCTCTGTAGACGCACTCCCTGCAAGGGACTGGTGTTTTGATCATTGCTTAGCAGCCCGTGCTTCAGCTACCTTACTTCTGTGAAGCTGGGGAGAAGGAGCCAACATCGAGTGCTTAGCATTCATTAGGACTCTCTTAGTGCATGAGCCGTGTTCACCCAGTCCTCATCTCAGCCTTTGTAAGGTGGGCACTGTTGTTAGCTTCCTTTTGTAGATAAGGAAGTAAGCCAGAAAGAAGTGTCTTACTCAAGGTCAAACAGATGCTAAGCAGCAGAGTCGGATTCCAAGGTCTTGAAGAAATCCCTCGCAGTGGAGAAAAAAATGAAGGAAGGAACAAGGAACAAGAGAGGTGTTTGAGTGGCTGGAATTTGTGTCAGCTTCATGGAGACCCTGCATGGGCTGTCATTATGGCAGGCTACCAAGGATTTGAAGACAAGAACATCACTTCCCCCTGAATAAGCTTATGCAATATTTACAGAAAACTGCTCACTGCAGAGACCAATAAAGGTGGAATCTTTTGCCAACGGGGATTTTTTTTCTTATTGCTCATAATCATAGATGAGTGGGGGAAAAGCATATTCCAGAGAGTTAAAACACTTTCTGAGGATGCTGGGAAAAAAGCAGTCTCTAAAACAAAACTAAAACTAAAAGGAACACAGTAGAAAATGATTATGCTAAATAACGAACATGGAGAGTAGAGCTCGCCCGGTCCCTTTGCGTCAGACTAAAAGGTTTTTTGTTGTCGAAGGAGGGTTTTACACTTGCATCTAAGGTATTTTTTTCCACTTGAGCTGCCTCAAAAAGAGTGAGTCAGAAAGAAGAGTTGCTGAGAATGGAATTCAATAATATTTAGAGAGAAGTGAAATTAAATATTATTTGAAGCCTCAATTCCTAGTTGGCCATGCTTAAGTTCCTGGCAGAGCTGGCACTTAGCTATGCTTCAGGAAGCATGTTCACTGGGTTGTGAATTGTGCGTACGTTTATGTACACCCACAATGTGAATGCAGAGGCAGAACAGAGGCACACAATCCTTCCCCAGAGAAGCATGCTTCCCTCTGTCCAGATGCTGTTTCCTTCTGTCCAGATGCTGCTTCCCTCTGTCCAGATGCTGCTTCCCTCTATCCAGATGCTGCTTCCTTCTGTCCAGATGCTGCTTCCTTCCATCCAGATGCTGCTTCCCTCTATCCAGATGCTGCTTCCTTCTGTCCAGATGCTGCTTCCCTCTGTCCAGATGCTGCTTCCTTCTGTCCTGATGTTAGTTCCTCCCATATTGGCACCGTCCTACTTTATGGTTTTACATCAGCATAGTGAACATAGAACACAAATATAATATTTGCACGAAACAGGATTTTATGCTTAGTTACAAATGGGAGACATAAACGTTTAAGCGTATATTGAGTCCTCACAGTAGACAGTGGAGCTGCCCCACCTTTAGAATGACAGGGCCATTGTGATCCTCGACTCCAATCAGGACATGAAATTGGGGTGCCCACCATCAAACCTGACCACTCTAAGACCCTTTTCAGTGGCTTTTCCCAGTTCCCTACAGATGTGATCTGGGCAGAACAATGATGAACGAGGACCCTAGAAGCCCAGGGTCAGAAAGAGTTAGCTATCCTACGTGATTCTCTTGTTCCACTGTCTAGGCAGGAAACAGACCTACTGGCTTTCTTCAATTCCGTGCATAAGACCAGCACACCTCTTCCCAGCCACAGGGGCAATGAGCCACACTCTCTTTACAAGGCCTGTCTCTCATCTTTCCAAATCTTCGAACAATCCACACTCTGGTGTACTTGATGTCAGCTTCTCACATCAGGACTTCACAATGTCTGCAGTCACACTGTGTAGAAGGGGTCAGGGAGAAGGACTTTGGCCAGTTCCAGCACACCAAAGCAGGCATCTAGTAGATAGACAGGCATCTAGTAGATACAGTACCCTGTGCAGAGATCTTGATTTGGTGATCTTGCCCAGTCTGCCAGGCCTCTGGACCCATGCTAACTGAATTTCCTCAAATCACTGATAGGCAAGGTCTGGCAGATATAACAGATAGACTAGACAAAGGGAGGCAGACCTGCTGCCCCAAAAGAGGCCCCAGTGCAGAATTTCCCTCGCCTTCAGAACTGCAGAGGCAGACATATGTTTGTACTTACCCTGGGGTGGGTCTGTCCTTCCTTCTTATCTTCCTTTTGTTCAGCTTTTTGAGACAGGGTTTTACTCTGTAACCCAGACTGGTCTGGAACTGACTAAGTAGCCCAGGCTAAGGGTTTGGTGAGGAAGTTAGGCAGGCCACTGGCTAGTTGCCACCCCAGAAGGACAGCTCAACAGAGTGAGGCCCACCTTGCCTTTTTACTGCCTGTGTGTGATCTGTGCACTGGCGGGATGCACCTCCAGCAGCCACCTGGTCTGCTGGATCCAGGCCAGGGCCATCTCGGAGGTGGCCATACCCCTGGCTAAGATGTCCTTGATAAAGTAAATGACCTTTTCTGTCCTGATGCCACAGCTCGAAGTGATGTGAAAAACAGGTGGAGAACGAGTGGGAGATCTGGCAGAAGGCCACTAGGCTCAGGCTGCAGTTACAGGCGTCCAAAGTCACACAGATTTTAGAAGTCGCTCCTGCCACTTTCCCTCAATCAATGAGAATGTCACTAATTTAAATATCAATAATTCCTTTTTGCTGAACACTTTTAATAAGTCCAGAACTATACTAATGGGACCCTTTGACCACCTACTTACTACCTGGGTGTCCATGGCAAACCCATGATGAAGGAATTGTGGACCTCAAAAGGTGTCCAGGGCTTACCCCAGCTCAACTGGTAAGATATGTAACTAAATGTGACACATGTCACACTTTCCGCACCCCGAATGGCTAGCGATCCCACAGCACAGACGGGGTCTTTGGAGCAGCTTTAGCATTAGGAGGTGGAGTTTGGCTCCCACCCCTGAGGTCCACAAGAAGAGGCAAGGTAAGAAGTGGTAATTCAAAAGGAGTGGCAGGCACTTTGACCAAAAGAGGAAAATATGAGACTATAATTCCAGCACATAGGAAGCAGAGGCAGGAGGATCAAACGTCAAGGACAGCTAGGACTACATAGTGAGGTCAGGGCCAGCCTGGGAAAACACAGTGGAATCCTGTCTCAGGAAGAGCAGGGGGAGTGGAAGAGCGATGGGAGACTCATCGCAGAAGCTGTTATTTACAGTTGACGTGGATCTCTTCCTCACAGCCCACACTGAGACACAAGAGACTGACAAACGGTCTAGAGACACAAGCCAGAGGTGAGGAGCCAGGGGTACTAGGAATGAGGCTGGACCAACTCCAGGAAGAGAGCAGAAAGACAAACCACACACCATCTGAGGATGCCTGGGCCTCTAGGGCACTGAAAACAGCGGCGTGTCTCCTGACACTGGACGAAGAAATGACAGACAGGCCAAGTCAGCTACAAGGCTTTTATGTTCTCCTTTGAGGATGTAGTTAAGGGATTGTTTCATGATCTCTCCAGAAGCAAAACCTGAGACAGTGTTTGTGTGTGTGTGTGTGTGTGTGTGTGTGTGTGTGGTGTATGTGTGTGTGTGCACGCATGTGCATGAGCACACTCACAAGTTCATGTGCATGGGAGGCACCTACGGTGCCTGCCACAGACACATGAAACATTATCTTCTTTGTAAAAGTCTTTCTCGGCATGGGAAACTGCAGCATCTGCTTGTCTCCAACCCGTTATTGGCCATGAGAGGACACAGGCCCAGTGCTTAAACAGAACTAAAAGGCAAGTTTTATTTGAGCTCTAGATTTTCAAATATGTTTTTACTGCTCATAGTGTCATTTCTGTGGCTGCGATAAAATACACTGACAATAAGCAGCTTAGGGGAGAAAGGGGTTCCTTTCAGCTTGTGTTTCCAGGCTACCATCAATCTCTGCAGCAAAGTCAGTGTAGGAGCTTCAGGTAGTTACATCGCAGGCAGCCAAGAACAGAGAGATACATACCCCTCGCTCACTTGTGCTCATCCTATTTCTACACATTATGCCATTCAGGATCTCCTCTGTGGGGAACAATGCCATTCACAGTGAGCTGGGTCTCCCCACATCAGTTACTTAAGAAAATGCCACCGAAGACATACCCACTGGCAAAGACATGCCCACCGGCAAAGACAATATAGACAGTCCCTCATTGAAGCCCTCTTCCTGGTGACTCTAGATCATGGTGGCCATTAAAATTAACCGTAGTAACCAACTGAGAAATTCGAATTAGAAATCCACGTGCCTGTTTTATAGTTCCTGCTACAGCAAAACTACCCCTTCATCTGTTCCATTTTCATCTAATTGAATTAGTTCAGTATATATTCACTTATTTATTGGTTGGGTGATTGACTTCTGTCTGAGACAGGGTCTTAGTCTGCCTACCTTAGTCTTCTACGTTCTGTGTTCACGCTTGCGCCCCACCGTATCCGATTTGTTCCCTTCTTTAAGTTCTTTCCCCCTCTGTCACCTCACATGGCCCTCGACACATCTCATGGAAAGCATACTTTCTGAAAAAGGGAGGTTACAGAATATATCTCAAAATTAGTCCTGCTGAGAGGCATAATTCAAGATGAGTGACTTTTATGGTGATATCATACTACTTGTGATACAAAGTTCTATTTTTTTTCCTGCCAACAAAAAGCAGTATTTTTGTGACCTGCCACCTCCCCATAGAAGCCTCGCAGGAGGGAATTGATGTCTCTGGCTTCAGGAGAGATGGATTTCTCCTCTTCTCACCTGCCACATACAGATGGGACTCTCTCACAGGTAGATGGCAGCTGTTAGTCGATATTTCTCCGAAAAATTCTCTCACACTAGAAAAATCCCGTTCTCATGATCTATCAATGGCATCCCAAAAGATGGATGTAATGGAGTCGCGTGAGTCCTAAAAATGACCATGTCTATAAAAGTGACTCTCCACTTTTAACTTCCAGAGAGCGGTCAGGGAATAAGGACCAGACTCATACATTCATTTATTCGCTCACTGAGTAATTACTGGTGCCGCTGTGTGCCAGGCACGGTGCTGGCTGATGAGGGTTATTAAGACTGGCAGGCTCCCTTGTGCTACTTACAGCCCATTCAAGGACACCAGTGCTGACCCTGGGACAGAGAGGAGCTTGAGCTGGCACTGGGCAGCTGTGGCACCATCTTCACCTAAGCACCATGCCCTGACCTACCCACCTTACTGATCTGTGTCAAGACCAGACGAATCCATGGGTGTCGAATGAATGGGGAAACCAAGACAGCCATCAAGCTAAGCCGTGCTCCTCTCTTGTCTTGTCCCTGCCTCTCCCAGGTGAGGAGGAACAACTGCCTTCCAGTCACACAGGAAGACATGAGTAGACGACAAACCCCGCATTTAATCAGGAGGTTAAACATGGGCAGAGACTGCTTTCTCAGAAATCAGCGATAAAAGGACTCTCAACTGTAAAGATGCCACCATTTCACAGAAAATCAGGATATTTTGCCTTAAAAAATTGTGATCTTGAACTTCTAATCCTCCTGACTCCACCTCCCAAAGGCTAGGATTACGGAAGTGTGTCCGCACACCCAGTCTTTGTGTTGCTGGTGAGCGGAACCAGAGCTCCATGCTTGCTAGGCAAGCACCCTACCAGCTGAGCTACACACCAGCCCTCTTTCTCCTTTCTTTACATTATTCTGATGGAAGAGTTTTAAAGTGGAGCCAGAGAACCTGCACGCTATGACTAGTGCCTTTGCTAACTCTAGGAGCCAAGCCAGCCTCTAAAATACCAATACGGCTGGCTTTGGAAGTAAGCTGGTTGGTTTGTTCGTTGGCTGGTTGGTTGGTTTGTTGACTGGTAAGTTTTTGTTGTTTGAGACAGGCTGACTTTGTAGTCCAGCCTGGCCAGGAATTAACTACATGGCTCAGGCCAGCTTTAACTCACAATCCACCCAAGTGGTTGGGATCATAGGGTCATTTTAGCTATTTTTTTCACTCACCACTAGGTAAACTAAGGTCTCATTACCTACTCAACTTGGGATACAGTTCTTTTCTTTTTAAAGGAGCTCCGATAAAGTTTTATTAAAGGAAAACATTTTACTTTTCACCGGTCTGTTCTGGCAATGCTTCTAATAATGTCAGAATCACCTGGGTCGATGATGGCCAGTGTGCATACTCTGTAGTATTTTCCACACGCTGTGCCCAACTCAGTGTTATTGCCACTGTAGTGATGGACACCAGTTTTAGCCAACGCGGCATAGTATTCTATTTCAGATTTCCTCAAGGCGGGGCAGTTGTTGGCAAGGATCACCAGTTTCGCTTTGCCCTGTCTGATCATCTTCAGAGTCTGTTTGTATCCCAGCACGTACTTCCCACTTTTCATAACAAGCTGGAGCCGAGAGTTGATCGACTCCAGAGACTTTTTCATCTTCTTTGCTGCCACCATCTTCCTACCTTAGGTGCGGGACGGCCCCCAACCGAGACCAGCGGCCAAGATGGCCAAGGAGCGAGAAAGGTGGGATACAGTTCTTAACCAAAGCTGCGCATGACTATGCATGAGTGCGCATGCCCAGGCCTTTCTCCAGGGATATTTTGTAATCATTTCACTGTATTTCCAAATGTTTTCTGTGGCAAGCCCAGGTACAGCATGTTTGGGGGAGCGTCCAATAGTGGTGATAAGATCACAGTCATTATTTGTCTACTTCAAACCCCAAGAGATAATGTCAACAGACTCTACGTACCAGAACCATTGAGGAATCAACACGACACCAGCCAGACGGAGTGCACCCTGCAGCATGGTGCTTGGTTCATAGCTCCTACAGATGCCAGGCTGTCTCAGTATATGTGGTCTGCCAAAGCTACGCTTACCTGACAGCTTAAGATTGCACGTGAAGCTTCGGTGAACCCTGTTAGGAGAAAGCCTGCTACCGAAACTTTGTCCTACATAGAAAATAAGTATATGAGCCTTACAAACATAGATTTTTTTTTCAATGTTGAGCTTTAATGAGAAAGTCATTTCCACACTGTGAAAACTTCCTTTCCAGTCTCTACATCTGTCTTCTGTCCTCCCGGGCTTTCCATATGTGCTCTCCATATACTGTCTATCCCTCAACTGAGAAACATTTCCTGGCACCAGCATCCTGGCAAAGGAAGAGATCCAGGTCCATTTTTATTCAAGCCAAAGCAGAAGTGTTGATTTCTCGGAAAATCCCCAAGCCTTCCAAGGTTACCCAAGAACACTGCTGAACTGATGGAGATTTTCTGAGGCGACCCACTTTTTTTTTCTTTTTCTGTCTTTCGGGTTTTGTTTTTGTTTCGCCTTGTTTTTTCCTTTTTTTAGCCACTTCCCTGATTAGGGGTCAGAGTGAGTCCTTCCTTTTGGTGTTCTGCAAAGAGATTATCCTATTCTAGGGGATCAGACTATTTCAAAGGACCTTAAGAAATAATAAACATACTTTCCCTGCATTTAAAGCGTCTGCCTCCTTTGAACTCCTCATTTTAGAATCTGCGCTGATAAGGACAAATGCAATTTTCACCATCAGTGGATCTGAACAGACAATTACATTAAGGCAAATAAGACAGGGTGAGGCCAATGATGTAAATCACATTGTGTGCAGCTAATGTGCAAACAAAGCTCTCGAATGAAAATGAACACACTCAAAACAGAGGACTTTTTTGTACCTAATCAGGATTCAGTTTGCATATGCATTCTTTATCCATCACCTACACACACACACACACACACACACACACACACACACATCACTTGCTGGCACTTGGGGGCTGGGGAGTTGGGGGAAATTCAACTAGTTTTCAGAACTCTTTTACTAAGGAAACTGTTTGGCCTCTTAGGAAAGGCTTACACACTCCTAGAGAGCATCCTTCTCTGGTTGCTATAGCATGTTGGGCTTGCAAAGACCTCAGGCTCATCCCACATGTGGTCCTCACCCCATCCTATGAGCTGGAAGGAAGGAAGGATGTAGCTTAGTTAGTAGAGAGCTCATCTAGTATGTCTTGGGCCCTGGCTCTAATCCCAGTACTGCAATCCCAGCACTCAGGAAAAAGGCAGGGAGATCAGAAGTTCAAAGTCATCCTTGGCTTCACGGTGTGCCTAGGTCAGCCCAGGCTACATGAGTCAGCCCAGTTAGTTCTAAAGGTTCTATGCAATTTCTACTTATCCAGAGCTGGACAATTATTCAGAATTGCACCAGCCCAGCTAAGATTTATATTTTTGGCCATTGCGTATGAGCTAGACAAACAAGGTTGAGCTAACATAATAAACTCCATGTTAAGATTTTATGTACAAGAAGAAGGAGAAAAAAATAATATTTAGGAAAAAATGCCAGGGAGACTGCGGGCCAGTGTGGTGGAGATGAGGCACAAATGCTTGTGCGAAGAGAAACAACAGCCTGCTCTTTAGACCCTGCCTGGTGCTTGGCTTGAAAGGCAGCAGAGGCCCAGAGCTGCTGGGCTGGTGGCTCATGGTGTTAACTGCAGCCCTCATCACACAGGATCCAAGGGCTGCTGAGGGCCTTGGGCCATGTTAGGTGCACTGGGACTTTATGAGCAGAACAAGCTCTCTATAGCCTCCTCTCCTCCACTTGGTCTTTGTCCCCACCCATGGCTGCTGATGGGGAGGTGGCTAAGGTCACTTAAATAGCATCTCTACGGAAGGGACAAACAGGGCATAAGAGTCAGGATGGGGATGTCCAGATTGGCTTTCGGGGGAGCTTTGGTTTCCACAGAGGAACAAAGGACAATTTATCCTAGGTCACAGCCAGAGTGACCCTTCACTACTTCGTGAATCATGCCAGCTGAAGAAAACATTAGAGATGATGCCCCGGGTCTTCAGAAGTGAGGAAAAGTTTGCGACAGAAAACGTTACAGCCCTGAGTCTCACCACAGGTCCGTTTCATTTCTCTGGCCCAGTGCTTTCCTGGAGTGATGTAAATTAGCAACGGGGCTTTATGTGGCGCATCATTGTGATGGGTGTGCATCCACTGCCAGGAATTAGGTCATATTCACGGCAGGTGATGCTGGGTGCGTGTCTATGACACTTAAATGTGTTGTCTTTTATGTCACCGTAGCTCCGTCTTTAAAAGTGAATTGATTTTATTATCTTGCAATTCAGTAATGGCATATGTTGGACAAGGTGACGGCTTCCTGACATCTGGCTCCCAATCAGTGGTTTCAGCCAAGGAAATTATGGGAACCAAGTAATCTCTAATCCCTGGACCCACTGACTCTTGGAACAAGTGGCATGAGAATCTATAGTTGGCCAAATGCCTTCTATGCCAGGAGCCAGCATCAACTAAAGCCGCTAATGGCAAGAGAAGATGACAAACCCCAAATCACAGGCAACAAAGGGCAGAGGTTGTGGTGAAGTGTCTTGGTAAAAGGAAGCTATAAATCGCCTTTATGGGTCTGTGTCCAGGAGAAACTCCGTCTTCTGACCAGGCCACTCTATCAGGCCCTGTAGCCCCTCTGTTAACTTTCACCTACATCTCTGTCTAAAGTGACCTAAAGTGACCTCTGTTCCCAATCTCTAAATGCAGAGCTTGACCCCAAACTGCTTTGGTGATTGAAGCCCCCCAGTCACCCCAACAGCACCCTTTTTCTAGTGTCTACTTTTAGATCCATGCTCTCTCCACATTACTTCACTCTGCTTTCTCTGGACCAGGAAGTGCACCCACTGATCATACCTGAGATGACTTGACAGTGGACCAACTGTGCCTGAAATAAAGCTAAATCACGAAGGAGAAAGTCACCTTACTCTTGCTTGCCCTTTAGCATATCTAGAAGGAAAACCGTCATCAACACCTGTGACATTTGCGAATGTCGCTGTTTAACAAAGAAAGAGTTCATTCAGGATAGGAGCCTTTATGGATGCAGTGGCGTCCATCTAGAATGTAACAACATTATTTTGATTTTCTTATATTGATTTTATATTTGAGTTAATGTCTGACTGGTGTGTAAAATCCATAAACATTATACACACTGATAGGGAAACAAGTTGGCTTGATAGATATATACTTGGTCATGACGTAGTATTCCTTCCACTCAATGCTTACTTTCACAAAGAGGTCAGTTCTGTACTCAGTTCTGTGTTGATTTATCCTAAGCAACATTTCCTACTTAGGCGCTGTGTCTGTGTTCATCAGTGACACCGGCATGTGTTTTTCTTCCTTCCTTCTAACAGGACACACCCTTAAGACATTGTAGAGTTGGTTGCAGACTATCAGAGTGAAGCTAACAATCACCATAAAATAGATTATAAGCATTTTTAAAATTCTCAGTACATATAAAAAAGTATGCTTACATTATAGTATAGTCTACTAATTACGCAATAGGATTCTGCCTGAAAAAGTACACATGCTTATTTCTAAAATGTGTTATTGCTAAAAATGACATCACCTGAACCTTAAACAAGTCAGTCATTTTGCTGGTCGTAGACCTGGCCTCAGTGCTGATGGCTGACTAACCAGAATGGTGACTACAGAGTGCTGGGGAGCTGTGGCAGTTTTCTTTTTTAAAATTATTATTTCCTTTTTCCTTTTGAGACAGGGTTTCACTGTGTAGCCTTGACTGCTCTGGAACCTACTATGTAGACCAGGCTGGACGTCAGCTCACAGAGATCTGCCTGCTTCTGCCTCCCGAGGGCTAGCATTAAAGGTCACGCCGCCACCACATCTGGCTAGCTGTGGCAATTTCTTAACGAGAGCCGTGAGTGAGCTTTGTCATATTAGTTGACTTCCCCTTTCAGGAGAGATACCTCTGCAGCATCTGATACATTTTATCTACTGGAGAGTTTCAAAATCAAGAGTCAGTCCTCTCAGTTTGATGCCTTATCAAGCAAGTCCGTGCCCCGTTCTGAACCTGTTGTCATCTGCTCACGGAAGCCTCGCCGCTAGAGGACTCCGTCTTCAGAAACCACGTTCTCTGTCAGTCTGTAAGAAGCAATTTCTTACCCATCCAAGTTTCATCTTGCAGCTGCAGCAGTTCAATCACATCTTCAGGGTGTTAGCATTGAACTTGCTATGCAGCCGTGGATGATGGTGAACTCCAGGTCTCTCTTAGTTAGGGCTTCTATTGCTGTGATAAAATCACCATGACCAAAAAGCAACTTAGGGTGGAAAGGGGTTATTTATTTAATTTAAACACTTCCATAGAAAGAAGATAGGAATTCAAACAGGGCTGGAACCTGGAAGTAGGAACTGATACAGAGGCTATAGAAAGGTGTTAGTTACTGGCTTGCTCAGCCTGCTTTCTTATACCACACACGACCACCAATGAGTCCAGGGGTGGCACCACCTACAATGGGCTGGGTCCTTCCACATCAATCACTGATAAGAAAATGCCTTCAGGCTTGCCTACAGCCCCATCTTATAAAAGCATTTTTGTTTCTGGTTGAGGTTCCCTCCTCTCAGATGACTCTAGCTTGTGTCAAGAGGACGTAAGAACTAGCCAGCACACAATCCAAATAACCACAGAGGTTAGGTAACTGGTAAGAAACTGGGGAAGAGGAAAAGATCTCCCAAAGAAGGGGAGACATGTATTTAATTTGCATTTCATTTGTATTTTAATAAATAAAGTGTACCTGAGGATCAGAAAAGTAAAACAGCCACACTGGTCAGCCTTACAGACCAGACAGCGGTGACACACACCTTTGATCCCAGTAGTCACACTAGCTTGCCATAGAAACCAGGCGGTAGTGGTGCACACCCTTAATCCCAGAACTAGAGAAGATTATAAAATGGCAGGAGACAGCTGTCAGTCACAGTCTCATTCTGAGATTCCTGGAGGCAGGATCGCCATTTCCGACTGAGGTCAAGCAAGGTAAGAGCCAGTGGCTAGCTGTTTGGCTTATCTGACCTTCAGGTTGAACCCCAATTTCTCTCTCTGAGTTTTTATTAATCGTACTTCAGAAATAGAATGTAGTTTAAGGAGAGATAAAGGGGAAGTGAGAATAGGAAGATTAAGTAGGGAAGGGAAGGGGAGAGAAAGGTAAAGGAGGGAATATGGGGAGGGACAGCTAACATTAAAGCCTTTGAAAGCCATGTGGAAGCTTACTACTACAGAAGCTTCTTAAAATATGCATAAATATATGAAAGGAATCTAAATGGAGTCATCATGTAATGGAGGAACACTCCCAACTCAATATCTTACACCACCAAGCAGACCCTCCAGTGCCAGGAATAGGGAACATGGTGTTGTATTGTTTTTGTGACTCTTTATTTTATCTTTTTTCCTATCCCAGTTTTTGTCTTATTGGTTTTTTATTTCTTCTTATTTTCACTTTTTAAAGTTTTTTTTGTTTTTTTTTTACCACCGATATTTGTTTATATTAAAGAAGATGGGGGAAGAACTTGAAGCTGGGTGAGTATGGAGGTGGGGAGAAACAAGTTGGGGGAGAGGAAAACACGAACAAAATATATTGTTAAAAAAATTAATTAGACTAGCCAACACAAGCGCCATCTGCTTGCAAGTCCTGAGTGCGGGATTACAAGTATGCGCCACATAGCCGGCTTCACACGTGCTAGGTAAGGATTCTGCCAACTGAGCCACATCCCAACTGCTAGGCTCCACTTCCTGTCTCCGGCCACCCCAGCCCACCCTTGTTTCCACCAGCCCTATGCTGACTTCCTCCACTGAAATCTTGAACCCCACAGAGTCATCCAGGAAAGTTGGGGCCGACTTCTCCTAAACTCCTGCTCATGCCGATGTTTTGACCCCCTTCCATGAATCAAGACTGTTCCTGATAGCATCTAGAATTTAAATCCTTTCCTGTGGGGCCTTAATTCTCCGTGTCCGGATTCATCAGAAGAACGACTATCTGCCCTATCTGCCGCAGTTTTATTATGCAAGTTAAATTTATCTTCAACCAAGCTTAATTCAGTCTTTGTTTATTAATGGAACTTAATTTTCAGCCTTCATACAGACATTTTACTTTCCTTGGATTAATTTGTTGCCTTTCTAGTTTTGCATGTTAAAGGTGAGTTTCTTGATTCATTTTCGGTCACAATAACTGAATTCCACAGATGAGGCAGTTTATAAAGGCTGTAAAAAGTCGTTCTTAAATATATCACTTGAAAGTCGGGCTGACTCCTGCGGGCTGCGGAATGGCTGTAGCAGTCTCGAGTGACCCAGGGTTCCGTCAGTGAACAGTAAGCATTTTCAAGGAAGTGTTTTGTTTTGTTTTCTGAGCAGTGAGTCTTCACAGCAGGCAGAAACAGGTTGTAAACACACACACACACACACACACACACACACACACACACACACACACACACACACACAGCTATCCGGACTCTATCGTTTCCAGAGCAGAGAGCTGGTGGTGTTCTTCAGGCTGAGAACTAGCTGGGGAGCTAAATGGATGCTGGCTTCAGCTTCACGTTATTAGCCTCATTAGCCCCTCACTTTGAACCTTGAAGCCAAGAGTGGCTTCTCACTAACTGTTCGAGTCTGAAACGGCATCTTTTTCCAACACAAGGCTGCCTTGTTCCCTTGCTCCTCAGTGGGTCTCCCTTGGCGAGGTTCCTCAGCTCATCGTCTGAAGAAACTGTCACAGCACCCACTGTCCCCTCTCGCTGTTCAGGGTTGTAAAACATCTTAACCCTCATGGACTGACCTCAGCTGGCCTCAAGTTTTTCTTCTGAAAGACGTGGGCCTTGCTCGCAGTCTGCTTCTATTTGAGGAATGTCGTGACCATCCCATCTTCTCTCCAGACCATGAAAGTTTTCTCACACCAGAGGGGAAGGCCCTTTGTTTCCTAATAAGAATTTTCCTCTGCATCCACACCTGGGTTAATTGGTGCAAAGGCCTTGCTTCAGCTGTCTTGGGTTGGGCTCACCTTTTTCACTAAAATTATCATCGGTAGCCTTTTGGAATATTCCTTTACACTGTGTGAAGACATGCCACTGTGACTGTTTTAGTAAAAAGCTGAATGGCCAATAGCTAGGCAGAATTTGGGGGGGCAAAGAGAATTCTGGAAAGAAAAAGGTGGAGTCACCATCCAGATGCAGAGAGGATACAAGACATGCAGGAGGAGAGGCAAAAGCCACAAGCCACATGGAAACATGTAGATGAATAAAAATGGGTTCATTTTAGGTATAGCCTAAGCTATAGACCGAACACTTATAATTAATAAGTTTCTGTGTCATTATTGGGGAGCCTATGGTCCTGACAGACTGCCTACAAGCAAGGAGCCTTTGCTTTATAATAAGACAGGTCATGCTCTTTCTTTTACTGGGGTACCTCAAGATCATTGTAGGTTTATTTACTACTCTAATTTCAATATTGTGACATCTCAGGGAATAGCAAGGACTAAGTGGGGAAAGCTAGCTGTCAGTGGAATAGTCAGACATACATGCAGTATTGATAAAGGGAGTCTGCTGACTTGTAGAAACATACTTTGGGGCCCTTCCAAACAGGGACAAAGGTCACATCAAAGAGTTATTGTGAGAACTATCGAAATGTGCCACAGAGACAGGAAGGGAGCTCGTGGTGTTGGAAAATGACACTAGCAGCTTTGTTCAACACAAGGGCACCATGCCATCTGTCTTCAGTTTGTAGAAAATGTATGTATGCAAAGTATAATAAAGCAAATGTAATAGAGTAATGTACACCTGCACTAAAGGACATTACAGAAAAGATTTTCTAATATGAGTTCACATATTTATATTAATAAGTTATATTTATATTACAGACATTCACATCATTTTCTGCCCTCCTGAAAGTGTGCGGGTAGGTGCACGTATATATAAAACACATATATATGCATATATATGTATATGTGTTTATAACATGTAGTTCACTCATTTATTAATGGCCAGAACTAACTTGCTACACTAACTAGATCTACATTGTATTGGGAGTTATTATATTTTTTGATTGCCTTTCAATTTCTTTCATGATTATTATTCATCTCAAGTATTTTATTAAACTGAAGTTAATTTTATTTTTAATCTAATTTAGTTTATCTGTTTTATCAATAGGAATTAATATTGACTTTTAACTTTCTTTCTTTATTTATTTATTTACTATATATTGCCTTTTCTAGTTTCCCAGAAACTAGAGTAGGTAATTCATAAAGGACAAAGATATATTGAGTTTCTAGTTCTGGCAGCATCTGGCACAGAGTCATAAGACAGAAGACCGTGTCTAGTGGTGAGAGAACAGTAGAGAGGCAGTAGCAAGAAAATGCCCAGGAAAGCTCCCTCTCAAAAGAAGAACCCAATTCTCCAAATAGTTAACTCTCTCCTTTGAAACCAGCATTAGTCATTTCGTAAGGGCTGGATCCTACTAACCCCCACTCTAAGACCCCAACTCAGACTACCACCATGTAAACAGAATCTGCTTGTGCATTTCCTGGCCACCCAGATCCAAATCATCATACAGAAACTATGTTAATTACAACACTGTTTGGCCTATTAGCTCAGGCTTCTTATTAACTAACTTTTACATCTTAAATCAACTCATTTCTATTAAACTGTATATTGCTACGAGGCTATGGCCTAATGGTAAGGTTATAGCATGTCCTTCTCCTTCAGCAGCTACATGGCATCTCCTTGATACCTACTCTCTCTATATATCCCTTCCAGCCTGGCTATATTCTGCCCTGCCATAGCCAAAGTAGCTTTATTCATTAACCAATAAAAGCAACACATACAGAAGGACATCCCACATAATCTCCCCTATTTTGTCTAATTGAAAAGGAAGGTTTTAGTTTTAACATAAGAAAATTGCATATACAAAATATTTATGAAACAAGAATTACAGTTACAATATTTAGTTCATTTACATTTGGCAAATTAAGAAAAATACTCTATCGTCTATCCTATCTTTGTAAGTCTAAAGTTTTATATCTAATTTATTTTTTATATTAAGGAAAACTATAACTATAAATATCTGTCTTCAACTCTTCAAAGACCCCAGAAGGATATATTACCTAAGTAAACAGGAAGTGCATTGTAAGAAACTTCCAAAGTTCTAGAATTGACAGAGACATCTCACTGCCTGGATAGTCAACCAAAGTTCTTCTGTAACATTGGGGCCTCCATCTTCAGCCTACAGGCCCATAATATCTGGTAGACTTTTCAGTGAAGCAGGAAATTTGAAGATCTATGCCTGGTACTTGAAAAATTTGTCAGTTGCTTTTTTCTGTGTCCTGCAGAATGTCTGGTAGTTTCTTCCATGAAGCAGGAACACTGAAGGATCATCTCATCTTTTGCAAAGTTCAGCAGACACTTTTCTGTGGGTCCTGAATGTTCAGTTCAAACAGCATATCATCAAGCTGTCCAGGAAAGAGCATTTTCTTGCCCAAATGGCTAGCCTTGTCACATTGAATGCAAATTTCATAATGAGGTTTTTTTTCAATGCCCCAATCAACCCTTCTGAAGTAATATTGAGTCATTTGACTATAATACTGAGACTTGGGTAGGAGAAGCAATTGCCAAAGGTTTGAAGAGACATCAAAATACCTAATGTTTTCATTGTGGTAGAATAGGCCATCTGAGAAGGGATTGTAGACAAGGTGTTCCTAGAAGTAGTGTTTCCTCTAGGAATGACAGAAATAGAAGATCTCAATCTTCTGTATTATATAGAAGATACAGAAAAGACCAACAGTGGGCCAATTAATGTAGATCAACAAGAGACAAACAAGGCAAGCTGTTACCTTCTTAGGGAAGCCTCTCACAGGCCCCCAGGTAAAATGTGGCCCAGCCATTTCCAGTCACTATGAAGGAAATATCTTCCCAGGAAAATTAGAAAACCCAGTGCTTATTGTAAAAAACAAAAAAAAACAAAAAACATGCTGTTCTGGATGATAGAATAAGCATGGAGAATGAATCAAAAATTCCAATAGAAAATAGGAAACCTATATTTTGGCAGAATTCTGTAAATGATCAAAACCAAAGCTGAGAGTACAAAAAATAACATTGTAATAGAAGGATTACTGTACATGTGTTCAGATGTGACTAGTGCTACTCCAGTTTCTTGGTATCCAAATTGACCTCTTCAGGAAGCAGATGTTCAGTTCCTAGGAATTAGAACCCTATCTCAAGTAAAACAAAACACGAGATGGGCTAAATGCATAGGGACAGAAGGACAGAAAGGAAGGCTGAAGCCATATGTGACTAATATAGCAGTGAATCTATGGGGCCATGATCTGTTACAACAATGGAATACCCAGATAAACATTCATGCAGCCTCAGAAATGAACATAAACAAACTCATGTTTCTGGGAAGGATATTATAAGGTACTATAAAAAACAGTCACTGACCATCCAGGCTGTACAAAAACACAAAACAACTAGCAAACCTTCTGAAGTACCAAAGGCCCTACCTTTAAAATGGTTAACTAAGAAACCTATATGGGTTAAACAATGACCTTTAACAATAGAGAAACTTCAGGCTTTAGAACAGCTGGTACAGAAGTAGCTAGATGCTCAGCATATTGAAGAATCAACCAGCCCTTGGAATTGTCCTGTATGTTGTTATAAAGAAATCTGGAAAATGGAGAATGGTGACAGATCTAAGAGCTATTAATAAGGTGATTCAACCAATGGGCCCTCTACAATGTGGAATTCCTATTGCCTAAACGATGGCTTCTTATAGTTAATGATTTAAAAGATTGTTTCTTCACTATTCCTTTACAAGAAAAATACAGAGAAAATTTGCCTTTACATTGCCTACTTATAATTCTCAGCCTAGTGAAAGTATCAATGGAGGGTCCTCCCACAGGGACTGTCAAATAGTCTCACTCTGTGTAGTGATTATCGGTGGGCAGGCCTGCTTTTTGTCCCACCCGGCTCTGGGCCACCGGCTAGCTTATGCCCCAAAATAATTACATGGAAACTGTATTCTTTTAAACACTGCCTGACCCATTACTCACATCTTGACTAACCCATATCTAACAATCTGTGTAACACCACGAGTGGTGTCTTACCGGGAAAGATTCAGCATGTCTGACCTGGTGGCTGGCTTCATCGCATCTCGCTCAGAGAGGAGAGTCATGGCATCTACTAACTTAGGAGAGGCGTGGCATCTGACTGAGCCATCTACCTCACTTCCTTCTTCCTGTTCTGTCTACTCCACCCACCTAAGGGCCGGTCTATCAAATGGGCCAGGCAGTTTCTTTATTAATTAACCAATGAAATCATCAGATAGATAGAAGATACACCTACATCAACTCTGCACCAATATTTTGTAAGTCAGTCATTGGTAATTATATATAAGCAATTTCCTGAATCCATATTTTACCATTACATTGATAACATTTTGCTATTTGATTCAAATGTAGATACATTAGAAAGAATGTTTAAAGAAGTAAAGAAATTTTGCCTAGTTGGGGATTACAAAGTGCTCCTGAAAAAAAATACAAAGAGGAAATGCTATCAATTACCTAGGTTATAAAATAGACTTACAAAGTATTAGAAAACAAAAAGCACAAATTAGGAAAGATTTATTGCAGACTCTTAATGACTATTGCTAGGAGACATTTCCAGACTATGAACCACTTCTGGAATAAAACCTGATCGAATAATTCATTTAAACAAAACCTTAGATAGTGCCAGGGAATTATCAGCTGAAGCTGAGAAAAAAATGACTTTGATTGAAAAGAAATTATGAAAGGCACATGTGGATCTGAATCTTAACTGCATTCTGGTCATATTAACCTCCAAATATTCCCCTACAGGAATTTTAATGCAGAGGGAAGATATTATCTTAGAATGGGTCTTTTTACCAAATAAACTGAGTAAAAGATTAAAATCTTATGTGGAAAAGATCTCTGAATTAATTATAAAAAGGAAACTGAGACTTTGTCAATTATTAGGAATAGACCAAGCAGATGATAGTCCCTTCTACTGATGATGAAATTTAAAAATTATGGAAAGACAATGAACCTTGGGAAAGAACTTGTACTAATATTTTTGGGGAGAGAATAATAATAACTATCCCAAAAGCAATAGAATTAACCTTATAAAGAGAGCTAATTGGATCCTTCCTTACATTGTTTATGATACACCAATAACTGGAGCCCCTACATTCTCTAATGATGCAAATTAACTGGAAAAAGCAGGTTACAAACCAGAAGATTTAAGCAAAGTAGAACAAAGCTCTTATAATTCTGTCCAAAAGTTGGAATTATATGTTATTCTCATTGTACAAAGGAATTTTAAAGAACTCTCAATATTGTCACTGATTTGCAATATGAAGAAATAGTTGTTTTGCATATTGAAACCACTGAATTTATACCAGATGATACAGATTTGCTTTTATTATTTATTCAGATTCAAGATATAATCAGAAATAGGCTTTGTCCCATATACAGCTGATCTGATCTAATACGGGTCTGCCAGCTTCTCTAGTGCAAGGTAATGCAGAAATTGATTAATCATTGATTAAAAATGAGCTGAAGACCTCAGAGTTTCATAAACAAAATCATTGTAACAGCAAAGGTTTAATAAAAGGACTTTTCTATTACATGACAACAAGCTAAGGCGATTCTAAGGAGATGTAGTACTAGTTCTTTATATAACCAAACACCACTACCTGCAGGAAGTAGCCCAAATGGTACTCAAAGGAATGAAATCTGGCAGATAGATGTGCTCCACTGTGTAGAATTTGGAAAATTAAAATATGTATACCACACCATTGATACCTATTCAGGTTTTCAATGGGCAATTGCTTTGAGTTTGGAAAAGACTGATTTGGTAATCATACATTTACTAGATGTTATGGCCATCATGACTATATCTGAACAAATAAAGACATAGTGATTCAGCATATGTCTCTAAGAAATGAAACTTTTTGTTTATTATAATATAAAGCATCATATAGGTATACCACACCATCCTACAGGTCAGGCAGTTATAGAAAAATCAAGTCAAACTATAAAGGATATGTTAGACAAAGAGAAAGAGATGAAAAATACCCCCAGAAATAGATTGCATAATGTTTTGTTAACCTTGAATTTTCTTAATGCTAATGAGAAAGGAACATCTGCAGCAGAGAAATATTGGATAATAAAAAAATTCTGAATTAAATAAGCTTATGTGTTATTTCAAGGGTGTGTTGATCTCAGAATGGAAACCAGGAGATGTGCTACATTGTGGAAGGTGTTTCACTCTGTTTCCACAGAAGAAAAGCTATGGATACCATCAAAATTAATAACGATTCTGTTTGAAAAGGAAAAATCTCTTGAAAAGAGAAATGACAGCTCATCCACAGAGGTAACAATTCTACAGGTCATAAGGAAACCTCAAAAGGGTTTTGGTAGTGTTCTCTTCTTGTCTTTGCAGGAAAATACCCATTTTAAAAAAGTCAAGAAACCATGTACATCTAGATGCTTAAATAAGAAAAGTTAGCTATCCAGAAAGAATCAGCAAGCAAAGAAAAATCTGACATATATATATATATATATATATATATATATATATATGTCAGATTTTTTAATATATATATATATTAGTAGTCACCATTTATTAAAAAAAATCAAAGTTGGCTTTGGGGTTTGACAGTGGCTATTCTTCTCTAAATCCAATAATGCTTAAGTTTTCCACAATAAACAATAAATTTTCCTGAAGTAATCTTTGAAGTTTCCAGGAAGAAGATGGGGTACAAACTGCTCAAGATGATTCCAACTTGGCTAGCTGAGATGGTACACCTTCTTACAATGTTCTGGCAAGAACTTCAAATAAGAACTTCAGAAAAACCCTACCAACTATTAAGAGACTATCTGCAATTGTACCAGACAGTAATCTTGAAACTTAACTATTGTTTTAGTTTTTACAGGATCCCATAGAAATAACATTGCCCTCATAGAAAAGCATGTCCCCTCTCCCAGTGAAGTTTGTTCTCAGGGCTAGTGATGTTATTAGGGGTTGGTTATAACTGGTATAGGGTTGGGGGTGAAAATGAAATAGACTCAGGGATTTCTCTTGTAAAATAAAAAGGGAATGAATGGGATGGGATAATAGGTAGTTTAGTGTAAGCTTACTCACAGTAATAATAATAGTGAGTAATAGTGAGATTACTTTTGAGCTATTATTTATAGACAATTTACATTAGTATTAATTCTTGTATACTGGTACAAATTTAAATTATATTTGTTATATTAAATATGCTCCCATTTCTGTTTACAATATTTGTGTGCTTATGCAATGTTATATTGTCATATTGTATGCATGCATGTTTCTACCTCTGCTTAAGATATTTTGTATATTGATGCAATTTTAGGATATATTTATCATATTGTACTATATATTTCTACCTCTGATCAAGATACTTATATATTGTTTACATTTTGAGGTCACTGTCCTCATTTCCTGCACATTTGTTTAAAGCTTGTTTAATTTTTTAATAGGAAGCCTTAATCTTTAAGCTAAATAGGTATTAAGAATTACAGGTCAATAGTCATATATGTTTGTCATACTTATAGTTAGACTAATCAGGTTGTTTAGATACATAGAGATCAGATTCCACATAGCTAGGTAATCTTCAAACACTTCAAAGAACTGTAGGATATGGCATTTAAGTAACTTAAGATTCTGTTGATGTGAGACAAGATTGCTCCTGGCAACACAGATCTATTCCCCAGAGAATGTTGGACACTGAAGACACTCCACTTGGAGCTTGTTTTCATCTTGGCAAACTGGCCCTTGGGCAAAGAACTGCCCTTGCCTCTACTACTGACAAAATGCATGGTGTCCAAATTGGACAAATAGGATACAAACAAAAAAAGACTATGAAACCTTGCCAAGACAGGGTAAGATGGTTTTTCAAATTTTCCTGCCTCTAAAAATGGTTTGTCAGATACTCTAGGCCTTAGCCAACATTGGCTGCCCCAATGTTGCAAATGAGACTTTGGGTGATTGCTCAGGTAGCTGGTTGTCTCTGTCATTTCTTCCACCTTTTGGAAGTTACTGAATTGCACTTCCTGTTTACTCAAGTAATATTATTTCCCTCTCATGCCAAGACATTTTTAATATAAGACTTAGACTCCTTCAGATAGAATAACTATTGGAACATTTAGCATATATTTCTTGTTTGATATTGTTCATGCTGGTTGTAATTTTAATTTTTGTTTGTTTTTTCCTCTTCTTTTTCATGAACAATACTTGATATTTGTTCTTATTGTATATAATTTTATATTAGGCTTAGAACTCACTTATTTAGACAAAGGGGGGAGGTGTTGTGGGAACTCCTTCAGCCAACAGTCTTTAGGATACTGGTCCACTTTGGGCATGAACTCATGTACTATAAATGCAGATGAAAAGCGTGTGTGGGCCTCTTGGATGCTGGATTCAGTTCTAGTTACCAGCACACAGAGGACTGTGGATCCCTTTTTGTAAGCTTATACCCAAATAAATAAACCTTTGTTTTACTCCATTCTGGGCTATTGTGGAACTCTTCCATATGCCAACACCCCCATACTGGGGATTAAACTTCAACAAAAGGTCCATTTAAACTGCAGTTTGTTCACTGATTTTCAATATTTCTTATTTTCCATTGTTTGCATGGGAAGCTAGATATATTCCTCTAAATGGAGCTTTGGCTCCTTCTTACTGGTTTTGACTTGTGATGTTTTTATCGTCATTCATTAAGGTTGCCTTGTGGAGCTCAGATGGCTCACCAAGCCTGATAACCTGAGTTTAATCCCAGGAATTCACATGGTGGAGGGAGAGAACTGATGCCTGCAAGTTGTCCTCAGACCTCCACAAGAGTGCTGTAGCACACTCATTCATGCATACATAAAATAAGTAAAAATATGATAAAAGAATTTTTAAATGAATGGTTTGTAATTATTAATCTAGCTATCTTATATGCCAAGTCATTTCTTTCTTTATTTTTTTAATATTTGGCCACTTTGGGATTTTTTCTTCTGTGTGCAAAATATATAAAATATTTTAGGTTTTATATTGTTATTTATTTACTTGAAGACAGAGTCTCACTTTGTATATCAGGCCAGCTAAAAACCCACAATCCTCCTTCCTCAGTCTCCTGAATTCTGGGATTACAAGAGCGTGCCACCACACCTGGCTTTATTATGATTTTAATAAAGAACTTACAATTGGAAATCTATAGCTTATTTGAGATGAATTAATACGAGATTGTCAAAAACTTCCCTATGTATCTCTACTTGTTTTGATCCCATGTCCATTAGTAATTTTCAGTGTTACCTCTACATAGAATTTTTCATCTTATTTTGTTATTGCTATGGAGCATGCCATGCAGTCACATTAATGTTTCTAACTGATATTAATCACATGTTTACCAACAGTTTTGTGATTTTTAAACATTTGACCACAATAATAAACTTATATTGGAATTAATAGCTACTTGAAGTGTTTTCTTGATTCTCTGGGTAGGCAATCATGTGCAAACAACTGTACAAAATTAGGTGCTTAACACATTTTATAAAATGAGTGCTTGAATTTTGGAGCTCACTTCCCAAGTAATTAGATGCTTTTTCAGCTAGTTAGATGTCCCTCAAGAACCATGTCCTAAAGAATGTTCTCAATTTCTCTGAGATTCTGAGTTTTCTGTAGAAATTCTTTGTAATTCTGTAATTTATCTCATCATATTATAGAAGTTTCATTTTGGTTTTAAATAATTTAGAAATATTGGAATGTAAAGAATTCAAGAATATAGTTTTTCTTCTTAAATATTCCTATTCTATGTCTACTTTAACACCCAATAACATTCTTCTTTGTTTATAATACCTATTCATCTTAATCTGCTTTACTCACTTGTTAAATTTCATCTATTTAATGAAGAAAAAAAGAATTCAAGCATAGTAACCTCACAAATATCAGGCCCTCACTGGCAAATACTCACATGTTTCTTATTTTCATAGCATATCTTGATCACAATCACCCCCTCTTGCTCTCTTGTCCTTCTTTCCCATTCCTGGTTTCACTCCTCTCTCAAATAGCCCATTCCATGACTGTTGAAAGAACCTGAGGCTCTGTCTACATCAGTTCCATCTATTTTATTCACGTGGCATAATTTTATTCTTCTTTATGGTTAAATAAAAAGTATGATATATGTACCTGTATCACTAAAGGTATTATATATGTGAATAATACATTTTATCTCTTTTTAAATTTTCAGTATTTTATTTATTATTTGAAAAATTCATAAGTGTATACCATGTATTTTATGACACCCACCCCTAATCCTCACCCATCCTAGTCTCCTAGACTTCTCAATATGCCTTCCTCCCATTTTTACCTCTTCCTCAATCTCCATTTCTTCTTTTCAAAATAACTTACTGAGTCCAACAAGTGCTACATGCATGAGCATAGATGTAGTAGTTTGAATGAAAATGCCCTCTCCCCATAGGCTCATAAATTACTAGATACCCAGTTGGTGAAACTGTTTGGGAAGGATGAGGAGGTGTGGCCTTGTTGGATGAGGTATGTAACTAGGGGTAGGCTTTGGAGTTTCCAAAGCTCATGGCACTCACACTTACTTCTCTTTGCTTCATACCTGTGGATCAGGATGTGAGTTCTCTGGTACCTGTTACGGCATTGTGCCTGCTTGCCTGCCTGCTTCCATGCCCCCCCTCCCATGATGGTCATGGACTCTAGCCCTCTGAAACTGTAAATCCCCAATAAACCCTTTCTTCTATAAGTTGCCTTGGCTATGGTATCTGCCACAGTATTAGAAAGTAACCAAGACAATGGCAATCTACCAGTAGCCACATCCCCTAAGAAAAATGACTCCCATTGCCCCAACAGCCAACAATTCCCAAAAGTTTCTCAGCTGGGTGGAGCTTCATGAACTCTCCCCTCCCCGCCCCCCCCCCCCAGTGCTAGAATGATCTTGGCTCCACAGCAGGGCTATGGGAACTGGGGTGTTCAGGGACACCACTCCCACACACCATATACCCTAAAACAACAATCTCCACCAAATCTGAAGGGTGCTATGGTGAAGAGCCCTACCTTGACTCTAAAAGCAGACAGACTCCTTGAGTCTTTCATACCCAGACTCTTTCCACCCAACAGAAAACCAATGCTCACAAGCTTTGGAAACGCTTATTCAGGAGGAATTCAAAGATTTGAAGAGTGCAAACTGCCCTCCTAAAACAGGTTTGCTTTTCCTATATTTGGACTTAAGCTATCAAAACTTGAGAGGGGAAAAAAAGGAATGATGAGAACAAGGGAAGAATGAGGAGCTGGAAAATGAGCGTTTTGAAAATTCCTCTGGAGAGCGAGTGCAGCCTGTTAATATTAACTCCTAGGACCTTTACCCTTGGATGCTTCCAGAGCCTCAGGGCTGGCTCCAGGGACCCCTGTTGTGAATGGCTCATTTTTGAGCGTGGACAATGAGACTCACTGCTTCTAAGGGAGGCAGAAAGTGTCCTTGTCTTTTGTGTGCAAGCCTTCAGAAGCTGCCTCTGCTGCAGAAAAAGAGGAGGCAGCAAGAATTCTTCGCCACTAGCTGTTCCTTGGCAAGGAAAATTCTTATTTAAGAATCTCACCAAGTGGCGAATGAACAGGACACACGAAATAAGGCTGAGTTCATCTTGGAAGAGCTTTCTGAAACAGACATTACTTACAATCAATCACGTATACCTAACGTGGTGTGGTGGGAACAGCAGACGGCCTTAAATGCGCATGTCAGCTGTTCCCCACATGTAAGAAGCTCCTTGCTAGAAATTCAGACTTGACCTTGGACACCAATGGAGTCTCACTATCCAGAGTGAGGTATGACTTACCCACCATGCTGGGTACAGTCACGTGCTCTGTACCGAGTCCCCTGAACATGCCTGATTATTTCCTTTTTCCTATCCACCATAACCTTTTAACCTCTTAACTCTTACCATCCTTAAAGTCAGTTCAGTTGCTACTTCCTCCTCTGATCTTCTAGACCGTGTGCGTCGCAGGAGGCTGCGGCCATCGGCCATCCATTTTGTCGTTCACCTTTCCCCACTAGACTTCTTGTCAGCTTGAGTTGAATACTGCTTACCCATCGTGTGCCTGGTATGTGGTAAGAGCTCAATAAATATTCTTTGACTGAATAAACCGAATATAGACCAGCACAGCCTTTCTAGGAGCAAAAAAAAAAAAAAAAAAAAAAAAAAAAAAAAAAAAAAAAAAAAAAAAAAAAAAGCTGCTTCCTCACCCTGGGCCGCTTCTGTTTAAACGAAGGTATTTTCAAGGTTAAATACATTCGTGGAGCCACATTTAATTGGCTGGTTTCCCAAACACCGAATCATTTAGTTCCAGGAGAAAGAATGTTTTTCCCGCAGCAAATGTTTCCTAAAGAAAAGTGGATGCGGTGATGGTTGGAAGAAAATGAAGCATTCCCCGTCGCTGCAGGGCTGTGCGAACGCTGCCAAAGCTGTCCCACAGCCTTG
The DNA here is from genome assembly GCF_903992535.2 of Arvicola amphibius. Classification (NCBI taxonomy): domain Eukaryota; kingdom Metazoa; phylum Chordata; class Mammalia; order Rodentia; family Cricetidae; genus Arvicola; species Arvicola amphibius. The sequence continues at coordinate 13,183,331 of NC_052061.1, forward strand.
CCCACTTAGGGTGTATCTATAAATATTTTCCTCGCCTAGGCTATTAAGATAAAATTATCCCGAAAACACTTTCTAAACATGAAGGCAGAGTGTTTGCTAATAATTCAGGGCTCTGCTTTTCTCCCCTTACAATACAGCTTGATCGGAAGGCATGTTTTATCTACTAGGTGCACCTTTGGGGTTTTGGCCTCCTCTCCTCTGACAAGGACAGGCACCATGGCTACACCTCAGGGGTTGATTAAGAGGTTCTTTCATCCTCAAACCAGGCCTACCTGTCTTCTCTAGAGGCCATAATGAAGACCACGGGTGAGTGGTTCAACAGCGGCAACTCAGTTTCCCACACTTCGGGCTACAGGAAGTGGTCAGAACTGGTTTGGTTTTGGGTTTTTTTTTTTGTTTGTTTGGTTTTTTTTTTGGTTTTTCGAGACAGGGTTTCTCTGCAGCTTTAGAGCCTGTCCTGGAGCTAGCTCTTGTAGACCAGGCTGGTCTCGAACTCACAGAGATCCGCCTGCCTCTGCCTCCCGAGTGCTGGGATTAAAGGCGTGCGCCACCACCGCTCGGCTACTGGTTTGGTTTTGTTCTCTGACACCCCCTCCTTGGCCTGTAGATGGTTGTGTTAGTTGCTCTTTGTGTTATTGTATTCAGTTGCCTGACAGAAACAACTTAAAGGGCAGACAAGCTTCCTTCACTAGTTACAGCCCATTGGGGGAGCAGGGAATGGCTGAGAGAGTGGTTCACATTATGATGGACAAGAAGCAGAGAAGACACACACAGAGAGAGAGAGAGAGAGAGAGAAAGAGAGAGAGAGAGACAGACAGACAGAGAGAGAGACAGAGAGACAGAGAGACAGAGACAGAGACAGAGACTCAGGGACACACACACACACACACACAGAGAGAGAGAGAGAGAGAGAGAGAGAGAGAGAGAGAGAGAGAGAGAGAGAGAGAGAAACAGACAGAGAGAGAGCACAAGAAGGGACTAAGGCAAGGTACCTGCAGGAACCTAATTCCTTCAACCAGGCTCCACGGGTTGGGAGAGTAGCCCAGCAATCGAATGCTCACCTACTATACAAAATGCTGTGGGTTCACTCCCTACCATTGGGAGTGATGGATGGAGAAAGAGAGAGAAACACACACACACACACACTTACACACACATGCACACTCACAACACATTTACACACATATAACACATTTACACTCACAACACACACGCATGCACACTCACAACACACACACGGACACTCAACACACTTACACATGCACACTCACCACACATACACACACACACACACACACACACACTCACACACACACACACACGGAGGGAAGGAATGGAGAGGAATGGAGTAGAATGCATTAACTCTATAATCTCTTGAAAACCCAAGAGAAGCAGAATCTGCCATTCCACATGGGATGGACTTCTATGGGAAGACCCAAAATGGAAAAAGACGACGATTCGATTATTCTGTGTTGTAGTCTCCTTCCGCGTGTGAGTAGGAATAAGATTGCTATAGATCTCATTGTACTTACATTCTTTTCCATTCCCCAAATAATCGGAGACCAGGGGAAAGGGGTAGAATTGTCAGAGTCAGCGAGCACTGGACCCTTCCAGTCCCTTCCCCAGCCATGGGTGGGCCTGTAATTGACAGGTCATTTTCTTTGCAGATGCAGGGAGGAGGGAGGGGCTGTTGTTCTCTGAAAGGGAGAAAAGAGGATGAAAAGTGACTCGAGTGTTACAAATCTCATCTGCCCTGACTTTGATTAAGCTGCCGCTGACTGCTCTTAGGAGATAAACAGTGTTTAATGAGAGAGCCCACGTGTGCCATTGCTCTTCCTGCAGATGGAAAGGAGGCTGTCAGGAACATCAGTCACCCTGATTTGACAACAGCAGGGAAGCCAGGAACAAACGTCCGTTACAGCCACAGCTTACCCTGCTCTGGACCCCTGCCAACTTCCACAGCACATGCTGCATGGACACCTCTAGAGACACAGTGCCCTGTTCTGATTTTGTTTGGAACAAAGTCCCTGATGGTCCTGCCGCTGAAGAGTTCCCGTGGTTCCTGTCCTTTCCCGGCGGCTTTGCTGTGGTTTGAATGAGCAATGTCCCCCATAGGCTCATGTATTGGAATACTTAGTCCCCAGCTGGTGATGCTGCTGGGGATGCTAGTATGGAACCTTTAGGTCATGGAGCCTTGCTGGAGGAAGTACGTCATTGGGGCGGCGGGGTTTGGGAGCTTATAGCTTTGCCCCATTTCCAGGGCTCTCGGTTTCTCATGAACAATTACGGTGTGATATCTCAGCCACGCCTTCCAACCGTTAGAGACATCTAACCCCTGGAAGTGGAAGGCTCTCACCTCAATCTGTAACCAGACCCTCTCCCCCCACCCCCAATACCACCTCATTGCTTACCAATAAGTAGTTTGCGAGCTTCTCTAGTCCTTTGGGTCTACGGTCCCTCTCTCCCAGCAGCCAGAGTCCATCTTCCTGTTGAAAATTGGAGCCTGCCACCCCTCCACTCAGACCCCTCCACTCACACCTGCTAGGCCAAGTTTTCAGATACAGGAACCTATGGGGGATATTTCTCATTCAAACACCATACACCTTACTTACCTTTTCCAATAAGAAACTGGATTCTGTAAGTATGAGAATCTTTGCTCTGTTCTTAGCTGCTCCTAGCAGCTGAAATGATGCCTGACATACATTAGGTGTTCAATAAACCATGGTTCAGTGAATAAGAACAATGAAGTACCCATCTTTCCAGCGAGTCTTTTTACTCAATATATCCAGAGTCTCTACTGTTGTTTGGAAATAAATCACCCTCAGCTGAGGGAATGTCTTTCTCAGCATACCACATTTCCAAAGAGGAACCTGAGACTCTTCCATGGATTAAAAAAAAAAAAATCAGCTGGGATCACGGGCATGGCTGCAACCTTCAGTTGCCTGAGGCTAGAGGATCTCGTAAATTCAAGGCTAGCGCAGGACACAGTGCGTCTCAAAAAGGGTTGTAGTTCAGTTCCAAAGCCCTTGCACAGCATGCTTAAGGCCCTGGTTCAATCCTCAGCCTGCACACTCTGCAGACACAGTGATGACAAGTGTTCAGGTGGCACTCTGCCTTGAACGCCCCCAAACCCAGTCTCAGTAAGCCCGCAGAATGGCGGTTCCTCCCCCAGAGATGTTCAAGACCATGCCTACAGGGTACTTAAACAACCTCCTAAGGAAAGTTTGTGTGGTTTTCTGGCTCCTTCTTCCTGACTCCTCTCTGGGGAAGGAAGACCATCCGAGAGTGGTTTACTCATTAAACCTGGATTTTTAAATCTTAATTTGGCTTGGTTTGGTTTGCTGCAGCAGAGATACTTAATATCGGGGTGCAGAAAGCTTTAAAAAATATGGGGACTTCTGTAGTCTAACATTGAGTTCAGCTGTTTTGGGACATGTTCTTCCTACCTTCCATGTTAAGAGTTGATTTATTATCATCTTTAATAATAATAATAATAATAAAATAATTAATAATAATAATAATAGAATCTCAGGTTCCTCTTTGGAATTGCGATATGCTGAGAAGGGCATGTAGATGCTGATGGGAGAGAAAGTAACCTTAGATCCTTGGATCCAGCTGCACAGCTGTTCCTGTCACTCATGGGACATACAGACTTGCATATCCCCAGAGCTCCTGTACCCCAGTTTCTTTCCCATACATCCGAGCTGGCTCCCCCTATGCCTCGGAGTTGTTATAAAGATTAAATGAGTCACCCAACACTGGGCCTGGGATGTGCCCCCCCCCCCCCAGTCACAGTGTCCTGTAGTTGGGAACAGGAGTATTCTAAGACAAGCAAACCCAGCTCAAACTCACAACCTCCACATCCTACACACTCCTCCCCACCTACTGCTGAGCAACCCTGGCACATTACCTGTCTCTTCTGAGTGTCCTTTGCCTAATACTTAGAGCCAGTGGAGAGGATGGGCAGAGGATCCCTAATTTTATGCCCAGTAACGTGGCCAGTGGACATCTGTTGTCCCTGGAGCCCGTTGGTAGGAGCTCTAGTCCCAGAGCCAGACCAGTTCTCTCTTTTTGTCCCTCAATGCCAATAATGGCACATAACCTACCCCAGCAATATTCTGCTCCCCAGGAATATTTTGATGAAATAACAAAAGTATGTTTCTCAGGCTTTCTACGGATCCAGTATTATTACTCCTGGTCTGGAATTGTCAATGTAAACCGGAACCGTGGGCTTCCTGCCAAGAACTCTAGAAGGAGGGCTTTCCGGGTACTCCCTCTCCGTATACCCCATCTAATCCAGTTCCTCTGCTGCGGTATTGTGCCAGCTGGGCTTGAGAGGCTTAAAACAGAAGCTTATTTTAGCTACCTCCACAGAGCCCAGGAAAAGGCCCGAGGGTAGAGATGTGGGAAGCTTGTTCAGACAGTATCAGGGAGCTGCAGGCAAGGGGGCTCTATCTGCAGAGTCCTGAGCCGCCTTGAGTCACGGCTTCTGAAACTCCGTGTGTTGATTGGGAATCAGTAGCGGAAGACACAAGGACACCTGTGTGCCTTGAATCAGGTCTTTTCAAGTGAGACGAGATGCCGGGAGTAGCGGGTGGCTGCTCAGCCTTGTTGACACATCACAGATCCTTCGTTACGTCTGGTCATGATATGGATCTGGTAAACCAGACGCCCCACTGAAGTGTACGGAAACAATTTTACCCGCTCTCCCAGGAGTGCGCTCCACTGGCCTTCCCTTCCTCGGCTGGCTGTGAGAGCTGTGGAGACTTTAGGCCAGACTGTCACACGAGCTGCATCCAGCTCCTCCGAAGTCATTGTGCCCGTCCACAAGTCATCAGCAGCACTAAGGCAAGCCTCTGCTGGACTGTCCAACTCCCTGGGATAGATTTTTAGAAACTTCCCCTGTGGGCATTTTATCCCTCACCTCATTTAGAGAGCTTTATATGACCAGAGCCATGGTACAGGTAGAAGAAACCACCTTAACTAGCCTAAGCTAGCGAGGAAAAGGGCAGGTGTCTGTGGCCAGAGGTTTGTGGCAACTCAGTTTTCGGGTGCCAGGTACTAAAAAATGTTGTGTCGTGTTGGTGTCCTTGAGCAGATGCTGGCTTCATTCAGGGCTCATCCTCTGCAGGGTGGCTGTCTCTATGTGCTGTGTGGATGAACACCCACCTGTCTGTTTAAGCCTTCTCCACAGTTTAGCCGAAAGAACCCACGGATCTGATTGACAGCACTTGGCTCTCACACTTGCCTTTGCTTATCCCTGTGGCTGGGGACGCATGATAGACTCACATGGTCCCCATTTTAGTCACTGTGTTAATGTTCTACTGTGTGTAGACAGCACACCATCGCTCAATGTCACTAAATAATTAAATCTACCTATTCCTGATATCCACTGCTCAGGGGAGAAGCTAAGATGAAATAACCTGTCCTGAGTTCACATCCCAAAATAGAAAACCCCAAATTTTGGCCCAGTTCCCCAAAACTCATCAGAGCATTGAAATGGCCCATATCTCCATGGTATAAAACAAATGAACTTATTTCAAGACTATGCTTCCATCCCATAGATGTCTATTAGGCAACCACAATGAAACAGGCCTTGGCTTCCATACCTGGTCCCCAGACTCCTCCCAAACACTGCTGTGCTGAGTAAGACCCTAGGGTCCTGTGAGGAACACGGATCCAGAAAGGAGCGAGTCACAGTTTGTAACATCTGTTTGACTCCTTGAAACTCCCATCATAGATGATATGGAGTCATAGCCTCAACTCCATCCTAGGCAGAGCCTGAATCCCATCATAGATGATATGGAGTCATAGCCTAGACTCAGTCCTAGGCGGAGCCTGAATCACATGTCAGGTAAGATGCAGTCATAGCCTAGACTCCGTCCTAGATGGAGCCTGAATCCCATCATCAGGTGAGATGAAATCATAGCCTAGACTCGGTCCTAGGTGGAGCCTGAATCCCATCATCAGATGAGATGCAGTCATAACCTAGACTCCGTCCTAGGCGGAGTCTGCTTGGTCCAGGTGGCACTTTTTTTTTTTTTTTTTTTTTTGGAGCGAGTTTGCTTACAGTGTTGAAAACAGGGCGCTTCTCAATCAAAGTCATCCTTCTGGTTCCACCTCTACATAACTGAAGTAGTGGTACCGAGTGCCCATTTCCATAAATCAGTGAATCTGAGCAGAGGCCTGGTGGCACGGCTTCCACTTGGCCTGAGTCCATGGCATTCCCTGTTGTACACTCTGCCCTATTTACTGATTTTTCCTGATGAGACAGCAAAAAGAATATATGTCCTGTTAAAGAGAAGACATGAGGAATTCTCCTGGAAGAGGAAGGGGAAAAAAGAAGTTCTGGAAAGAGACCAAATTTGAGCCAGACTTAAAGGCAAAGTGGGCTTTGTGGAGCAACAGCCCTGTTCGTACGCTGAGTTCTGTCACAGGTGCTACAGCCGGAGAAGATGAGTAGAGGGCTCAGAAAGGCAGAGAGAGGACTTGCAAGAAGAACTTTCGGAAGGCCCTGGGGTCTGGAGGCTGTTGGGAAACACGCAAGACTAGCTGAGCTGAATTCTGTAAAACACCCAAGCAGCCTGAGACCTTAAAGACAGTCACAGTAACTCATGGGCCCAGAAGTACAATGTGTCCTAACTGGTGGGCCCAGCCTGTGGTGACAGGCTAGGGGACTGTGCTCCAAACTCAGCCTAGCCTCTTCCTTCCCATGGGCATAGCTGTATAAACCAATGGGCTGATGGGCAAGCTGATTCTTCTGCTGGGTCCAGGGCCTCTTGCTGCTTCTTTTGGGTGCACAGGGAGAAAGTGTTAGAATTCAGGCATTATGCTGGCCTGCCCTGTCACCTAACAGGATGTACCCAGGCAGGACCCTGCCAGCCCAGGGTTCTAGTCTGTAAACAGGTGCAAAGGCCCCTTTAAGAGACAAGTTTTGTCAAGGTTTGTCTACTCCCTTCTCTCTCTGTCATTCTTTCTGAGGAGGCAGCTCTCTCTCTCTCTCTCTCTCTCTCTCTCTCTCTCTCTCTCTCTCTCTCTCTCCACTCTTTCCCTCCACCCTCCTCTCCTCTCAATAAAGTTCCTCACTGCCTGCATGGTGTATTCTCTCACCCATTGTGGTTTGGACCCACCCACCATGGGACACCGCAAAGGGCCCAACTTGCGCTATATCATAACAGAAAGAGCCAGGAGTTGAGTAATGGTGCTCATATACACCTGAGTGCTTTCTTCCAGCTGCTCTTGGGAAGCTGCCCCAAACTCAGATTTTCAGAACAAACAAAGGCCTTCAAGCTTCATTTTGTCCTCTGTGTAACGAGGGTGGTTTCTGAATCTTTCAGGATATTACATCATTCTCAGTTGTATGCTGGCCTCGTGCCTTGTGTGCATTAACTTATTTAAAATATGAATGAGTGTCTGGGACAGTCGAGGCAGTGCTTGGGGCAGCCACCACTGACAGAATGGGCACACTTCCGTGGAGTTAAGGTCCTAAAAGACTCAAGTGGATGGAGACGTGCTGGACAGCAAAGTTGGCTTGACTGGCAATGCCTACGGAAGCTTCTGATGTGGGCCCCACTCCAAATCCACCAGGACCTACCACTCCCAGACTGCAGGGAAATGACCTCAGGTAGAATCTTCCATCCCCAGAGGTCCCCCTTTTCCATCCTATAAGACCCAAGACCCCCACTCCGCATGCACAATCTCACTTCCTCAGAGAGAGACTGCAGCCCTTCAGTTGTCTTGACTACAGAGCAATTCCACCTCTGGAGATGCCTGATTTACTATTATTTTCATGTCACCCCCTTTAATCCTGGTCTAATACTCGCAATGCCTCATGTGGTCTGACTTGTGGCTTCCCGTTTATATTGGATGAGCGGGCCACCAGTCTACTGCTGCCTGTGTCTGGTCACCCAGCCCGTCCCAGATGGCTCTCTCCCCTTAAGGCTTTCCATCTGACCGATGGCTCTGCTGCCAGCTCTCTCTCTTCTCACCCTCAGCGTCTGCGTCTACAACTTTGCTCGAATTTTACCTTCCCATGAGGCTTCCTGAGACCTGCTGAAGAATAAAACTGTCCCCTAAATACCTCTGACATCTGCTCCCTTTTTCTTATTTTATTACAATTATGCATGTATGAGGTTGTGCCACAGCCCTCCTGTGGAGGTCAAGGTTAACTTTCAAGAGTTGGTCCTCTCCCACCAATGTGCGTGACCTAGGGATCAGGCACAGGTTGTCACGCTTGGTGGCCAACATCTACTTGCTGAGACACTCGTCATCCCTGTCCCCTCTGTTTGATACATTTCTTTGCTGTTTGTGTAACAATTGTCTTCTTACACATCAGTGCCCCCATGCCCACTGGTTAGAGACCACCAGGAACATGTTCAGCTTGCAACTGTTGCAATGAAGAAGACCAAACAGGGGAAACCTGTAGTGTGGACCCTGTATTACAGGGTATAAGCACATCTGTGTGTGTTCCTAGTGGGTTGGGGCCAGAGGCCCTTGAGAGCAGAGACTGCACTTTCATTTCCGGGCAACCCAGACCTGAGTAATCTCACAGAAACTATATTAATTCCAACACTATTTGGCCTATGGCTCAGGCATATTTCTAGCTAGTTCTTACATCTTAAAGTAAACCCATTTCTATTAGTCTGTGTATTACCATGAGGCTGTGGCTTACCAGTAAGTTTCTAGTATCTTTCTCTTTGGGTCGCTACATGGCATCTGCTTGCATTTCCCACCTTGTTATATTCTTCCCTGCCATAGGTCATAGTAGCTTCTTTATTAACTAATGGTAATAAAACCTATTCACAGTATACAGAGGGGAATCCCACATCAGGCCCTGACAGTACCGTAAACATTGTTTGTCTGGTTGTAAACTTATTTGGTTGGTTTTGTCGGTTTGTTTTCTGTCTCTCTGTTGCCATTTCAGGGAGGTAAGGACGTTTTCAGAGTCCTATTAACTGAGAAATCTAATGAAAACAGCAGACCAAATTGGTTGGGCAGTTCGATGTAAGGAATCCTAAAAAGGAATGGATTTTTTTCATTAGCTAAGAGCTTGACCTTATGGACAACTCTATCCCTCCCTGAGGCCTGAGATTCTAGAAGTAGTTAAGCTGGAAAGGCTTTGGTCCTGCCCTGGCCAGACGCAGGGGTGCCGAAGAGGGAGGGAGAAAGGTTCTGGTGTTTCTTTATCTCTTCCCCAAAATGAGCTCCTCTTTCCTTGGAATCATACGTGGCAACACTGGAACTAACAGGCATGTGGACACCTGGAGTGGGAACTGGACTCTCCAGCTCATCTGCCGTCTACCCAGTGATGCACTAATCATGGAAGGCAGTGGCCTGCCATGGTACTCATTCCCAGGGACCCGCTCTTGTTGCAGGAGCTCTGCCTCTTTCTGTCTCTGAAGCTTCCTGTCACAAAATACTTTTTTCTGAAACTCACCTCTGTGCTATGAGGATTCCATCTATCAACTCTGTGAGACAAGAACCGGAAGGCCACTTACTCTGTACTAGTTTTATAGGACTGCAAGCATCTATCATCCTATCTCCTGATTTAAGGGTCCACCCAAGAGCCAAGAAAAACCCTGTTACTCTCAACAACGCCCTAAAATTTTCCCACAGCACAGCCACAAGCGTAGTAATCCTCTAATACTCAGGGAAAGCCCAAGCCTCACGTGTTGAAGGAGTTATTCATGCACGTGCTTACAGGACTTGGTGGTAAAACTGAGGAGTTCTAAATGAGCCAAAAGAATGACTCTGGGCATGGGGTGGAGGAATGGGGTGGACAGGCCTCCAGACTGGGTAGAGTCAGCAAGCAGCTGATAGCCGTGAGCTGGCCACACCTCTCATCTGTCTGAGACATCCTCAGCCACTGTGAGCAAGAACCACAGCCCTCCTCTCCTCTGTAGCCCCCACAAGCCTGCTCCTCTGTTAAAATTAAAACACATGCTGGGCACACCCACCTGCAAACTCAGAACTTGGGAAGCAAAGGCAAGAATGTCAAGACTCAGAGACCAGCCTGAGCTACTGAGGAGATTCTAAGCCAGCATGGGCTACTGGTGGGATTCTAAGCCAGCCTAGGTTAGGGTAAAACTCTCTCAAAAGCCAGAAAATAAGATAAATAGCAACATAAGATAAACATTAAATTTAAAGGGTCAACACCATTGTGAATATTAAGCAAGATTCCTTTACCAATTAGCCTCTCTAAAGATGAGGAAGCTGAGACACCAAGCAACAATTAAGCGTTGAGCGGCTGAACTGGGATTTAAACATTCATTGCCCGCATGGAGGATCTGAGCCACTCAGAATTAGCAGGTATGGATTGAAATGGCAGAAAGGAAGGTAAAGCTGAGGAGAACCCCAGCAAACTTGACCTTGTGGTTAAATAAAGAAGAAATCCTTATTTTGTACTATTAGAAAGAGGTTGCTTTCTCTGCATTTCATGGGGAGCCTCGAGGGCTGCACCAAGGCCCCCTCACAGCCAGCCACCCTCATTCAGCTGCCGTTGCCCCCGCTGAGTTATGAAATGGGATGGGATTGGTCCCTCCAACACAGGCATCAGCTGACATGGCCATAACAGTGTGAAAAGAAGCCAGCTCGGCTCCATCTTCGCCACCACTAAAGGAAAGCAGCTGAGTTCTGAAAACAGCCTTGTTAACTCTACCAGGCTCTGGAGTTGCCATGGATACCACTAACCCAGCCTGTTATCTCTTCTACCTCTTGGTCCTAAAACTGCTTTGCTCTTCAGCCCCTGAGTCATGCTGGCAAAGAGTGGGTTTTCCTTCCCACTTCTTCAAATGGGCCCTTGAAGTACAAATGGCTTTTGAGGACTCAGAACTGGGGAGAACTCATCCCATTCCGTGCCATTGTTTCAATAATTGGTTCATTTCCAAAGCTATTGTCATCATGGTGGCTGCATTCGCGTGAACATGAACTTGTGTGGGTGAGAACTGTGTTCTTAGGAAGTGTGGATCTGTGCCCTGAGCGTTAAAGACCTTGGGAGTTTGAAGAAAGGACGTTAATAATCAAACTGGAAAGTTCAAGCGTCTGTATCTATGCTTGTGATAAATGGTGGTCACGGCAATCTTGGAAGGCATGTGATAAGATTATGGATAACAATACAGCACACACACACACACACACACACACACACACACACACACACAAAATCAAATTCGTCCCTAAAAGGAACTTTCAGGTTAGTTTATGTTTTCAAGGCCTCAGCAAACAAACAAATTTGCTCCTGACACTAACACTCCCAACAGGGAGCTTATTTGTAGACATATTTGATTGCTGCTTTTAACTTCTCGTCCCTTACCTTGCTTGAGCCTTGCAACTCCATAAGACCAACAGGGCAATTGTTGCCCATTACAAAGTGGGCCATAGAAATGCTACTTACTTAGCAGTGCTGCGGGAGACCTGCTTGGAACCTGCACCCCAGCACGGGTCTATGGGTGGGCAGTAGATGGTCAGCTGGAGAAAGAAACAGCAAGGGTCGCAGAATGCTGGTGCCTGGGTTGGACGGACCCCGAGAGTTCTCCCACTTGCCCAAATTCTGTTTTTATCTTGATTCCCTAAGTGTTTCTCAGACTTAACACTTGCTATACAATGATGGTGAGTCAGCATGAGTCAGCTTAAGAAAAAGACTCGGCAGCTCTGAATGGAGCTGACGCGCATGTCCTTGTGTGGTAAACACGGATGGAACCTTGGGCCAGTCCTTCAGAGGTCTGTCTGCTGCCAGGACTGTGTGTCATCACAGGTTAGAAGGGGCTCGTGCCAGCATCACCTTTGGCATTGCCATCTGTGTTAGTCTCTCTTGGGATCAGGATAAAAAGAACCATTTTATATCCCCTGAGCCATGGAAGAGAGGCCAGCTAAGCTCCAGGTGTGTCTCATGCTTCTTCCCATTCCACTGGGCTAAAGCAAACCTCAGAGCCAAGGAAGCGGAGCAGGGGTGACTTCAGCAGTTTTACAGCCTGTTGCCTACACACAGGGAAGAGCATCTTGTTCCTAGGCAACTCAGTGTCACTCTTCTTGGGGTTTCTCTCATAACTGTGCCTAGCGGATCTCAAAAACTGTATTTTCCCTTCTCTTTCTGACATGGACTCAACGCCTGCCCTTGGTAACGATCGCCTTTTTCCTGTCTTTACCCCCAGAGAAAAGTGGCTCTCTTCTACACACCACACCCTATTTCACCTGCATGAGAATGGAACGCTGTGCAGAGTGGCTCTCCGAGCCTGTGAAACAAATACCCTTTGTCATCGTCTTCTCTGGCAGGTGGAGATCTGAGACTCAGCAGTGTGGCAGTTGTCTTTCTGGGCTTCTCACCTTGACACTTTGCGGGAACCCCGGGAGAGGGAGTCTTTAAGGACCTACAACTCCAGGGAAATTTCTCCAAGACACAAGTCATAATGAAAACTCACCAGGAGAGAGACAATAGGGCGGGGGAAGATAACCATTGGCAGCCTGAATCGTGGGGAAGGAAAAGGCTTAGAACCCCTCCCGGGAAGGAAGGCCCAAGGTTGGACTTCAAAGCAAAGCTCTCAGTCCTAACGGTGCAGCTCACTGGCCCCTGTGCATGAAGTCCATGTCTTGTAGAAATGCATGGGGCCAAGCACCCTCACCAGAGACCACGGAGCTGGGTGATTCATGCTGTACAACCTGGTACATTCTAGTGCAAGTTCTCTCAAAGTAACTTGACACAAACGCTGAAAAGCACTAAGCCTTGCAGAGCCACAGCCACAAGTCCATAAATGAATCAGCCCTCAAGCGCTCTGAACATCAGGCATATTTACTACAGGAACACGCTGGCTGGGGCCCAACTCTTGGTCTCCTAACTGTGCTAGTCAATATCACCCATCAATTAGAAACTAAAAGAGTGTTATCACTCCCCAACACCCTGGACTCCTGGCTCATGAAATGGATTTCAAGTCAGCGTGTGTAGCTTGCCTTGCCCAGCAGCTGCGTTGCTGAAAAGATTCTTATAAATCAAATCCTCTTAAAATGCACAGAACTTTCTATTCAATGGGAACACTCTGATTAATCCCTTTGTAGAGCGAAGAATCTTTTTATGCTATCTAAAATGCCGCTGCCACCTGTCCCCATCTGCGTCTTCCTCCTCCTTGCCTTCCCATGCCTGTCATCTGCCCCCACCCTTCTGTAAGGTCAGCTTTAGGCATCCAGAGCGGTTTTTAAAGTGCTCACATCTTTGTGGCTGGGAAAGAAGCCAAAGGCCTATCTTTTTAAACATGTGTCTTTCAAACACCCTGGGAGGGAGGGAGGGAGGGAGGGAGGGAGAGAGGGAGGGAGGGAGGGAGGCCCAAAGAGCACATCACTGGCGAACAGAGCCCACAATACACAATCACCATAAATGCTGATGGGCGTGGCTGTGAAAGGCACGTACTGGTGTGCTCTGGGGGATTGGCTCATCATCCCCCACTCACAACAAACCAAGGACAGCATCTTGGAAGACAAGTGGAAATCTAGTTAGGGACATTTTCATTTCTGTTCAACTCACCCCTTCTCTTCTGATAATGAAGATGAAAGGGTTAAGAAATTGTAGAAAACAGCACCCTCTACACATCCTTATACTTTAAAAAGTATTTAATTTATGTGTATGTGTGTGTTCCGGAGAGTATGTATGTATGACATGTGCATGCATGAGCCCATGGAGATCAGAAGAGCCATCAGGTCCCCTGGACCTGGTGTACCAGAGGGACTAAGACAGCATCTGGGTTCTCTGCAAGAGGAGTGAGCACTCCTAACCACTGAACTGCCTCTCCAGCCCAAGGATTATACTTTTCCTTAAGGATGAAGCCAAAAGCCAGCCCAGTGTTCCTCCATCTTTGGCCACTTGGGATTTTTGCCATACCCATGTATAGCCTGTAATACTATTTAATTCACTTCTATTAACTTGACCTCAGTGGTTTTCATTTTAACTCATGAAGAGTGATGAGCCCAGGGCACTGAGGGTTTGAAACACAGTTAGTTTTTTCTCGAGCATAGTAAAACAAGTTTACTATTTTTTTTAGTGTATTCAACCAGATGCTCCCTAAGGCCACCCTGTGTGCCACCTAAGGGCAAACACATCACAGGTTAACTTCCCTGGATCTGGCTAAGGCCTGATGGTTTCTCTCAGTCCACACATCTGTCCTGCATTTGTACAGCAAACATTGCTAGTGTCTCTTTGTGGTGCTTTAAATAAGAATGTCCTCTATAAGTTCATATATTTAAATGCTTGGTCCCTAATGAGTGGAACATTTGGGAAGGATTAGCGGTGTGTTCCTGTTGGAGGAGGTGTGTCTGTCACTGGGGATGGGCTTTCAAACACCCATGCCAGGCCCAGTGTCTCACTCTCTCTGTTATCTGTTGTCTGTGTGTTCTCCATTACGGCTCCTGTGCCATGCCTGTCTTTTTCCTAACTTGATGATCATGGACTAACCTTCTGAAACTGTAAGCAAGCCCCACTTAAATGTTTTGTTTTATAAGAGTTACCTTGGCCATTGCGTCTCTTCACAGCACAAGAACAGTAACTTATGCTGGAAGTTGGTACCAGGAGCCAGGTGTTGTTGTGCAAGGCCTGACCATGCTGTTCTTTGGAGAAATACAAAAGATCTGGGGACTTTGGAAGAAGAGTGGTTGAACACTTTAAATGGGACTTAATGGGGCACCCTGGTAGGAGCATGGAACACTATAATGCTGTGGGAAGGGTGGACTATGGAGGCCTGGCTCAAGAGGTTTCAGAGGGGAAGAATATTAGCAAGTGGCCTAGAGACTATTTTTGTGATAATCATGCCAAGAATGTGACTGTTTTTTATCCCTGTCCTAAGAATCTGCCTGAGGTTAAATTGAAGACCTTTGGATTAACAGCATTGGTGGAGGAGATTTTAAGACAGCCTTTTACTGACTGTGTCACATGGCCGTTAGTGATCCCTCTTGTGAAGATCTACAATGGCAGGGAGAAAGTGGGACAAAAGGAAATACAAACTGTACAGTTTGAGGAGAAAACGAGTACAAGGAAATGTAATATGGGAGTTAAATGCTGTGCTCAAAAGAATTAATTTCAAAGAAAAAGGGAGAGGTTCCCTCAGGTCAAGACCCCAACCAGTTAAGCTTCCAACTTGTGAAAAGAAATTAAAGGAAAGCATAAACTGAAAAGGAAACCATCAACAACGGAAAGTTTCTGGGTGAAGCAGCAAAGGAAACCATCAACAACAGAAAGCTTCTGGGTGAAGCAGCAAAGGAAACCATCAACAACAGAAAGTTTCTGAGAGAAGCAGCAAAGGAAACCATCAACAACAGAAAGTTTCTGAGAGAAGCAGCAAAGGAAACCATCAACAACAGAAAGCTTCTGGGTGAAGCAGCAAAGGAAACCATCAACAACAACAGAAAGTTTCTTGGCAATAACGGGTTACGCACCCCTCCCTTTGAAGGAACAGATCTGTGTATTTAACATTACTGGTTCCCCTAGTGCTTATCTGTGAGCACAAGAACTTCCATGCCTCCCACGGAGACTAAAAGGATGCATGATGAAGTAGTGCTTGTCAAGAATAGCTGCAGTAATTGCCTCGGTTTCAGCATTGCAAGATGCCTAACAAATTATTAATCTGTTAATTACTGGTCTCTATAAAAGGATGCCCCTTGGTGTGGTCTCATCATCTCGGATCGCTATTCTCATCCTGGGAATGGCCTGTCCTCCGGGACTTGCTGTTCCTGAAATCCAGGGTACCTGCATGTTTGGGATAATGGTTCATCACTGAACCCTCAGCCTTAGGAGGGGATTGTTGTGCCTTAAAGGGCAGATTCATAGAAAAGAAGCTGGGATGGAATTACCCTCCAGATAGCTTTGCATGAAGAGTTATGTCTCATGATAATAATCAGATATTGTGAAACCCTGCAGTGAGAGAGCTGGTCTGTGAATAGCATGACAGAGGTCCTGGGGGAACCCCATTTTTGTAATATTAAGAGTGAGAGCATCATAACAGACAGCATGCTTGGGCCCTTAGGGGAGAGACAGAGACTTCAGTTACCATAATATTTGGAAAGTCATAGTATCGTACCATAGGTAGCATGTAGGAACTTGAAGGGAGAGAGTGCCTTCAACTCTATAAGGGAGTTTTTTGCTCTTATATATGGGTTTGTTGTTGTTGTTGTCTTTGCTTTGTGTGTCTGTGTGTGTATTTCCATAGAATGTGACCTAGCCTATGTGCTACAAGTCACAAGGTCTTGATAAAGGTAATTGTATATAATTCAAAGCTGCTTAGTAATGGGAAGGGAGATGGCCCTTGCTTGCTATGATAGCTGCAAACCCAAGTGTACTTTCTTATTGGCTTTCTCCTGGGAGACATACTGCAAAGTGGTGGTTTGCAGCCTTCTTTCTGGGAGGGAGAGCAACAGCTAGCTAGAGGACCTGGGGTCAGGTAGGGGTGAGTAAGTCTGGTAGACTCCAGTGACTAACATGTCTATGCAGAACCCAGTGGGAGTCTGACTCAAAGGAAAGGAAACAGACACAAAATGAAGGCAGAGGTGCCTGGCTTTCATCCTGCATTTAGTTACCTTGTACAGCAAATGAGAAGTTGATTTTTTAAAAAAGCAAAATCAGCTTCTACGAGCTGTTCATAGTTTGGAGAGTGAACACAAGGCTTTCTCAGAGTATGACCAGTCATGTGCAGACACAGGGGCATGTGACAGAAAGCATGTGGGCTAGAGGAGAAATTTCAAAACTCAAACTCTAACGGTGAGCAGCAGGTCCTGAGAGCAACCAGTCCCCTCCCAGGCAGGGATGGCGCAGTTCCCAAGTGGCTGTAGTGGGCCACGAGGGGCAGCAAGTCCCATGAGGAGACACAGAGAGATGGGCACACCACAAGACCATGCCACAGGTCTCCAAAGGTAGCTGGTTATGGGCAAGGAGCCATGCAACTGGTGAGAGACAGACAGCAGGTGAGAGACAGACAGATAGCACTCCATGTAGAGGGAGGTTGGATATTTATTTAGTGGATTATGGAAGGGAAGGGGAAAAGAGAGAATAGCAGAGAGAGGGGCAGAGAGAGGGGGGAAGGGGGAAAGGGAGAAGTGGGGAGAGATAGAAGCTGCCTCTTCAAGAGGGAGACAGAAAAGAGAAGGGACTTAGGCTGGAAGCTAAAGATCAGCTTGCCTCAGCGGACAGGGGAGGGAGTGGGCGTGGCTTGTCTCTTAAAAGGTCAGAGCAGACCATTACATAAACCACAGAGGTTTCGATTCAGATTTGGCGGTAATGTCCTCCAAGCCCAAGCATGTCTTAGCATGACACAGGATTCTTTTATAGCTGAGTGGCGTCTATTATATGATGTTACAGGTTGAATTATGCATCCACCCTCAAAAGTTATTATGTAGAAGCCCTAACTTTTATGATTATATTTGGAGATAAGACCCTTAAACTGATAATTAAGAAGAAATGGGATGAGGAGATGGAATTCTAATCGTATAGAATGATGGTGTCCCTAGAAGAAGCAACAACAGAGAGGCACAGACACAAACTATCTGGTAACAACACAGCCATATGGCAGCCCTCTGCAAGCTAGAGAGAGGTACCTTGGGAAAAACCAGCTCTGCTTACTTGCCTTTTGATCTTGGATCTTCAGCCACAGGAACACAGGACAGTAAGTTTCTACTGTTCGAACTGTCCATCGTCTACAGCAGAACTAGAGAGGTGGATCGCCCATTAGTGGGATTCAGCTCCTGCATATAGTGGATAATGCTGCCTTTGAACTCCAGGGGACAGTTCTGCTTTCAATTCTTGGGGGGATATATATATATATATATATATATATATATATATATATATCCAGAAGTGGATTGCTGAAGCATGGGCTAATTTTATGTTTGAAGGAAACACTGTTGTTCTCTAATAGTGGCTGCACTGTCTTATAGAAAAAGACAAGATCTCCTGAGTAAATATTAATATGGGGGTTATCAGAGAGGGTGGGGGAAGAGGAGGGGAGAAAAATGTATAGCTCAATAAGAACAATAAAAACTATTTTACATAGAAATAGTTATTAAAGAATACCCCAATGTTTAAAAATAAATAAATAATCCACACATAGCTCTCTAGAGTCCTTTTCTTCTTCACATCTTCACCAGTGCTGTCTTCCTCTTCCTCCTTCTTCTTCCTCTTCCTCCCTTTTTTTTGTTTTTGAGACATGGTTTCTCTGTGTAACAGGCTGGCTGTCCTGTAACTCATTTTGTAGACCAGCCTTGATCTCACAGAGATCCACCTGCCTCTGCCACACAAGTGCTAGGATTAAAGATGTGAGCCACTACTGTCCAGCTTCAACAGTGTATTTTATTTTCTGTTTGTTTTTTCAAGTAACTATCCCAACATTTATTTAATGACCTATGATATTTAGTGTCTTTTTCATATGCTGCTGGCTACATACAAGTCTTCTTTGGAAACTCAATGTCTGTGTAAGTTCTTTATTATGAAGTGCCATTTGCCTTTTCCTTGCTGAACATTAGGAGTTCTCTGTATACTGCATATTAATCCATGTTCAGATGTAAATTTGGAAGCAGTTTTTGCCATCCACCGATTCCTTTTACTTTGTTCATGCTGACTTTTGGTCACCTTTGAATGTTTTATGAAGTTCAATTTGACAATTGTTTTCTTTTGCTACCTTTGTTACCATGTGTGAGAAGTCATTGCCCAGCCCAACACTGTGACATTTGGGCACTGTGTTTTCTTGTAAGGATTTATAGTTTTAGGCCTCTCAAGTCTTCTATGCATTTAGAGTTAATTTTGTCATGGCATCAGGTAAGGGTACAAGGAATACATGCAGGTATCTAGCGTTCTCAACACCCTTTGTTGTCAAAGCTGTCCTTTTCCCACTAAATATTATTAGCACCTTTGCCAAAAATCACTTGGCCACATATGCGAGGATTTATTCTGGGTGTACTCATTTTTTGTTGTTGTTGTTGGGTTTTTCTGCCCATACTACTACACTGTTTTGATTGCTGTAGCTGATAATAAAGTTTGAAATCAGGAAGTGTGGCTCTTCCAACTTTGTGACAGATAGTGTCCATCACTGTGGGACAATACTCATGACAACTTAAAAGGAGGCGAGGTTGAGCTCACTTCTAGCTCACAGTCACTTCGTCATGCTGCTTCTGGGACTAAGGCCAAGCATCACTGTGGGAGCCATGTGGTAGAGCACAGTGGTGTCATGTGGCAGACAGGGAGAGGGAGAAGCCAGGGTTCAGATGTACCCTGCAAAGACCTGCCCCGGTGGCCTAACTCCTCCGACCAGGCCCTGCCCACTATAATTTCTACCAACTCCTTAACAGTACTAACAGTTGGGTCCAAACATGGCAGCCTTTAGAGAATCTTCCAAACCCAAACTATAAAAATAATTGTTAGCAAGATTAGTTTGGCTATTTGGTCTCTTAATAGTTCATGTGAATTTGGGAATGAGTTTTTGCATTTTTTATATAAAATACCTTGATTTTTTTAATAACAGAGGCTGAACTGAATCTATATATATATGTTGTTTGGGGATAATGTTGATATCTTAATAATGTTAAATATTCTAATCCACAAATATAAGATGTATTTCTGTGTAAATCTTTAATTCTTTAAGTAGACTTTATTTAATTTCTAGCATATTCTTACCATGCTGCATACAGAATTTTCTTATAATTTCCTTTCCCTATTATTTACTGAGAGTATATGGAGATGCAATTGATTTTCATATTATTACTTTACCTCAGTCCATTGCCGAATTTGCTTATTAGCTTAACAGGATTTTCTATGTGTAAGATCATATCACCTGCAAGCAGAGTGAAATTTTCTCCTTTTTTTCCAATTTAAATGCCCATCATCTCTTTTTGTTGCCTATTCTTTGGGTTAAAAATCTCAAACATCTACTTTTGAAGAGGTGTGGAGAGGGAAAGCATCCCTGCCTTTTCTTAATGGCAAAGACAGAGCCTTTGCCCCTTCCCTGGTGTGAGTGTTTGTGCTGAAGTCTTTCCTATTGGCTTTATCAGGTTGGGATAAGTTTCTTTCTACTGCTAGTTTTCTGAATATTTATACATTCGTCTTTACATCCTAAACAAACACGGAAGGCTGGCTTATGCAGAAATGATGCAGGTTTCTGTGTTTTCCCATGTATTTGCTTTTGCCAGAGGACTTCTGTCTAGATGTGACCTCACTTTGTTCTCTGGCATCTGTTCGTTTCAATTTGGAGGCTCCTGTGGTCTTGTAGGGCAAGCCTAGTGGGAATATACCCCATAGCTTTTGCTTATTGGCGAAGTCTTTGTTTCGAATGACAGCTTTGGCAAACTGATTGTCCTTGCTGTCAGTCTTTCATTCCAGCAGTTTGAATGTGTCATCCTGCTCTCTTTGGGCATGTGGCGTCTCCTGGGTAGTCCATGGATAACCCTACTGAGCTCCCTGGCATATTATTGGCTGCTTTTCCTGTGGTGCTCTCAAGACTATTCTTTTTCTCTTTTATTTTTTCATTTTTCTTAATTTATATATATATATGTGTGTGTGTGTGTGTGTGTGTGTGTGTGTGTGTGTATGTATGTATGTATGTATGTATGTGTGTATGTGGGTGTGTGTGCATGAGTCTTGGTGCCAGTGGAGGTCAGAGGGCATTGGTCTCCAGAGCTGAAGTTACAGGCAGTTGTGAACTATATAACATAGGTGCTGGGAAGAAGGAAACTTGGGTCCTCTGCAAAAGCAATATGTGCTCTTAACCACTAAGCCATCGCTCTAGTCCCTCTTTTGCCTTTTATTCTGATAAGATGATTGTACTGTGCCTGTATGTCTCTTTTGATTTATAATAGCTGGAGATTTTTAGTCTCCTAATCTGATATGTCCCTTAACTTTTCAAATGTGCGGGTCAGAAGTTACTTTTTCAAATAAGTCTCTTCTTTCTCTTTCCCCTTCTAGTCCTCCTCCTGGCTACCTTGGTCCGTGAGTAAGTCCCATAGCATCCCTTACTGATGTGTAATTCCCCCTCTGTATACTGTAAATATGTTTTATTACCACTGGTTAATAAAAAGCTGCTTTGGGCTATGGCAGAGCAGAATATAGCTAGATGGGAGAACTAAGCTGAATGCAGGGAGAAAGAAGGCAGGGTTGGGCAGACACCATGCAGTCACCCAAGAATCAAGAGATAACAAACCATGAGCCTCATGGTAAAATATAAAATAGTAAAAATAGCTTAACTTAATATGTAAGAGTTAGTTAATAAGAAGCCTGAGCTAATAGGCTAAAGAGTATGTAATTAATATTAAGTCTCAGAGTGGTTATTTTATAAGCGGCTTCAGGAACAGGTGGACAGAGAAAACTCACTTCAGGGAAGCCAGTGGGATGGAGAAAGTTTATAGCTACACCTGGAGCCAAACGTGGGGTTAATCCACATGTCCCGCCACCCACTTTGGGTCTGAGTGCTTATACACCCTCTTGGCATTAGGAGGAAAGCAACTGAGAGCGTACCAGCAGTTCAGTACTTCCTGCCTTGTAAACCAGCCAGATCGGGTCAACTAGGTGTGCACAGGAAGGAGAACATGGCAGATTCCTGCTATCATACACAGAGATATTTCCAGGCTGTGCAGTGCACTACATGGCAGATTTGGCTTTTACTCAGACCAAAAAGGGGTTATGTGATGTACGTTCCTTTCCAGAGTTGTGGTGGTGAGCACAGCTCCCACCTGGCGGTCCCAGAGCTGTTGGTAAATATATTTCTGCCTTATTAAAAGGCCAAAAGAGGCAGAGCCAGCATCCAGGGCCACTGTGACCAAGCTGCTTACCATTTTAAAAGTGCTCCTGGTCAAAAAATGATTACAGATATACAATAAAGACAGATTCAGACAAAAATAAACCCCTAAATGGGTCACAGAGTATTTTTAAAAATGTACATAGGCTTAAGAAAAAATGGGTATAAGCAGTTATAGAAAGAGTTTTAAAAAATAAAATAAAGAGACAGCAAAAGTAGTATAAAAGAGCTATGTAAAGACAGGAAATACGCAGAGAGTCTGGATTATGTATATTATCATGTTTTCTTTGAATTTTTTGACTGTGAAGGAGTTAACTGCAGAGAGACATTTCATTGTAGGAGTTGCTAAGCTAGGTATCTTGAGTTGAACATTTGAGTCTAAGAATATGTTATTTTGAAAAGAGATTATGCTTTTGTTTCCACAAAACATGAGAACCTATGGATTCCTTCCAGGCTAATATGGTTTGATGGAACAAGAACCCCCTGAAAGATTTCCATGAACCCTAAAAATACTTCACCCAACAAGCAGCAGGAAGCAGTTGGAGAAACCTCTGCCCAAATTCCAAAAATGATTGTTCGAGAAATGTTTGTTTTCATTTTCAAAGGGTTGGTTATAAATGGTTAACAGTCATAGTCAGTTTCAAAAGAAAGAAAGAAAGAAAGAAAGAAAGAAAGAAAGAAAGAAAGAAAGAAAGAAAGAGAGAGGGAGGGAGGGAGGGAGGGAGGGAGGAAGGAAGGAAGGAAGGAAGGAAGGAAGAGAGAAAGGTAGGTTGAAATAAGCCACTTGTTGATTCCTGGCTGCCCAGACTCCCGAAATAATCACACAGAAACTATATTATTTAAATCACTGCTTGGCCTATTAGCTCTAACTTCTTATTTGCTCAGTCTTACATATTAATTTAATCCATTTCTATTAATCTGTGTATCACCACATGGCTGTGGATTACCAGGCAAAGTTCTTTCTGGCTCTAACAGGGCTTCATGGCTTCTCTCTGACTCTCCCTTTTTCCTCCCAGCATTCAGTTTAGTTTCTCCACCTACCTTTGTTCTGCCCTGCTCTGCTATAGGCTCAAAGCGGTTCTTTATTAACTAATGGTATTCACAGCATACAGAAGGGAATCCCACATCAAAAAAAAGAAAGAAAGAAAAGAAATAATGAAGAGATGATATAGAGCTAAATGCATTAATATAGGTTTTGATCTATTGATACAATTTTGTTACTATATACATTTCTACTCTTATTTAAGGTATTATATTTATGCAGCTCATTTAAAATGTAATGTATAATTAAAAATACAGAATAATAGATAATCATCTATAATAATCAAACTTTTAGTCATGTTAGTTAGGTTTTCTAAATATACAGAGATATATTTCAGTTAGATATATAATCTTCAACACTTCAAAGACCTATAGAATATGGCATTTAAAAGGTTTTAAGAACTTAGACTTTTCTCAACAGTGAGACATGTATACTTCTGGCAGCGCCAATTACTTCAGAGAGGTTGATGGACATTGAAGAAACCCATTATGGAATTTATCTTCAATGTGACAAGACTATCCAATTGGGCAAGAAACTGTTCTTGCCTGGACTGCTTGATGGTATATTGTATGAACTAGACATGCAGGATCTACAGAAAAGTGACTGATAAACTTTCCAAAAGATGGGATGGTCCTTCAGGGTTCCTGCTTGACAGAAAAAAAAAAAGTCAGACATTTTGAAGGACACAGAAGAAAGTGACTGACAAACTGCCAATATAGGCAAAACAGTTTTTCAAATTTCCTGCTTCAAGGAAATGTCTGCTGGATACTATGGATGTGTAGGCTGAAGAGGGATGCCCCAATGTTACAGAAGAACTTTGGGTGACTGTCCATGCAGAGATATGTCTCTGTTAATTCTAGAGTATTGAAAGTTGCACTTCCTGTTTTCTTAAGTAATATCCTTCTGGGGTTGTTGATGGAGTTAAAGACAGATAGTTATAATTAGTTTTTCTTAGTTATGATAAAAGATAAATTAGATATAAAAATTTAGACTCACAAAGAAATATTATAGCTGTAATTATTGTTTGATGCCTGTTTTGTTATATGTAATTTTTACTATATTAAACTTAAAGCCTTCCTTTTATTTAGACAGAAAAGGAGAGATGATGTGGGATTTCCCTCTGTATGCTGTAAATACGTTTTATCACCCTTGATCAATAAAAAAAGCTTCTTTGGCATATAGCAGGGCAGAATATAACTAGGTGAGAGAATACAGAGAAAAAGAAGATGAAGTTGCCTGGTGGTGGTAGTACACGCCTTTAATCCCAGCACTTAGGAGGCAGAGGCAGGCATATCTCTGTGAGTTCGAGGCCAGCCTGGTCTACAAGAGCTAGTTCCAGGACAGGCTCCAAAGCTACAAAGAAACCCTGTCAAAAAAACTGATGAATTCAGACAGACACTATGTAGCCACCCAAGAAGCAAGAGGTAAAAATATCACAAACCTCAGGGGTATAATATAAAATAATAAAAATGGGTCAACTTAAGATATAAGAGTTAATTAACAAGAAGCATGAGCTAATAGGCCAAAAAGTATGTAATTACTATTAAGCCTCAGAGTGATTACTTCGTAAGAAGCTTCGGGAATAGGCTGGCAGAGAAAACCCAGTCCACGGGAACCAGTGGGTGGGAGACGATTTGTAGTTTCACCTTCCTATCTTTTCTTCATTCTTCATCTCAGTCTTTGGATGTGATCGCTTCAAATGACCGATGCTTCTACTTGCTCGAGTGTGATAGCAAACCCTTCCATCCAAGTTTTAAATCCAATCATTTTACTTCCAGCACCAACATTCCTGTTTTATCCTTTCAAAATATAAGTTCCCCCTCTCTCTTTCGAAAGCATTTTCAGAATATTTTATGCCCATTTCCAGCTTTAGTTTGTCTGGTTTTGCCTGACTGACAGTTGTGTTAAACTCTTCATTTAGAAATCTGCGTGTCTTCAGGGTCAGTTTCTCTGTATCGTTTCTTCGGCTGATCTTCATTTCCCTGTCTCTTCCATATGTTTTGTGAGCTTTTGCTCATATGTAGGCATTTGAATAAACAGTCACCGTTTCCAGTCTTTATGGGTTGGCTTTATGCTGGGGAAGATGTTGCAGATCTGCCTAGCTAGTTTTCTAGCCTCTAAACATTTCCCTCAAGTGCATCGTCTCTGGGATGGTATTTTTATTCCAATATGAAGGGCTACTTTAAACTATGTTATTTTCTAAAATTTCCCTGCTTCTCCCTGTGAACCTTCAGATTCCATCTCTATTGTGTTTCTCTTGTTCATCACCTTTTGGTTTTTGGATGCTGCTGTAGAATTAGACTCCCTGCTACCAGCACACTGAAGTTCTTGATTATTTTTCAGAGTGACCTCCATCCTATCTAAACTATCCCATATTTTCCTTGAATACTCCAGCCAAAGGTGAGAGAAGCCATTCCCTGATACAGCCCCAAAGGCATCGCAGTGTTGTTTCCAGGTCTCACTTTAAAAGAAAGGAAGGGAGGGAGGGAAGGAGGAATGGAGGGAGGAAGGAAATAGGAAAGAAGAAAGCCCAAGGGAGAACTGGGATGTGGAATGAAGGTTTTCTTCAGACAATACCACCCTGCACTGGGGAGATGGAAGGGCTAAGCCAGACAAAATGTCATGAACCTTAATGTATTTTCAGTGTTTTTCATTCAGTGCTTTGTCTGTGTGTTTGCCTAGACTTTGCATTTTCCCAGTCAGTCCCAGTGATTGTGGGACTCAGAGTTTGAACAGCTACCTTTCTGACATTTTTGATATTATTAAAAGACATTTCAGTGCCAAAATAATATTCTTTCCTTTATGTAAACACTATTGGAAATTAATCTTTACCCAATATCATGGCTTGAATATGAAGCAGGTTACCAAAAGACTTGTGTGTTGAAGGCTTGGTCCTCAGCTAGTAAACCCATTCACTGAGAGGTGATGGGATCACCAGGGCTCTGACCAAATCAGTGCTATCTTTCTCTCAGGGCTTTGTGTCACCCCATGTAGTAGGAGGTTGCTTATTCATTTTCCTGACTGCCCAGACCTGAAATAACCTGAAATATGGCTATATTAATTACAATACTGCTTGAACAATGACTTAGACATATTTCTGGCTATCTCTTATGCATTAAATTAACCCATTTCTATTAATCTATGAATCACCACAAGGCTGTAGCCCACCGGTAGGTGCTTTTCTCCTTCAGCAGCTACCTGGCATCTCTTTGATGCTGCCTACTTTCTCTTTGTATCTCTGTTCAGATTTCCCACCTGGCTTTATTTTGCCCTGCCATAGGTCCAAAGAAGTTTCCTTATTAACCAATGGTAATAAAACATATTCCCAGAATACAGAGGGTAATCCCACATCACCTCCCCTTTTCTAAATTAAAAGGAAGATTCTAACTTTAACATAGTAAAATTACACATAGCAAAACAGGTATCAAGCAAGAATTATAATTACAGTATTTAATCCATTTACATTTCACAAATTAAGAAAAATATTCTATCACTTATTCTATCTTTGTGAGTCTAAAGTTTTATAATTATTTTATTTTTTATTATAACTAATGAAAACTATAACTATCTTTCTTCAACTCTTCAAAAATACCAGAAGATATAATATTACCTAAGTTAACAGGAATTGTAAGCAACTTCCAAAACTCTAGAACTGACAGAGACATCTTGTTGCCTGGACAGTCACCTAAAGTTTTTCTGTAACACTGGGACATCATCTTCAGCCTACAGGCCCATAGTATCCAGCAGACTTTCCATGAAGCAGAAAGTTAGAAGATCTGTTTTGCTTGTAATGGCAAAGTCCATCAATTGCTCTCTTATGTGTCCTGCAGAATGTCTGGCAGTTTCTTTCATGAAGCAGGAACTCCGAGGGACTGTTTCACCTTTAGGAAAGTTTGACAATCATTTTGTTGTGGGTCCTGCATGTCCAGTTCATACAGCATCCATCAAGCAGTCCAAGCAAGAGCAGTTTCTTGACCAAATGGAAAAGAAAACCCAACTCCATAAGGAACCTCTTCAGTGCCCATCATTCTCTTGAAGTAGATTGGTGCTGCCAGGAACAGATATGTCTCATTGTTGAGAAAAATCTACATTCTTAAAACAATTAAATGCCATGTTCTGTAAGCCTTTGAAAGGTTTGAAGAATACCTATCCATCTAAAATATATCTCTCTACATCTAGAAAACCTAACTAACATGACTACAAGCTTGACTATTATAGATGATTATTTATTAACCTGTATTTCTAAATTATGTTACATTTTTAAATTAGCTGCACAAACACAATTCCTTAATCAACATCAGATATATATATATATATATATATATATATATATATATATATATATAACAAAATTGAACTTAAATTTGTATCAATAGACCAAGATCCATACCAATGAAAAGTATTCATCTCTATATCATATCCCTCATTAAATAAAAATAAACATATATAAACAATATTTGGGAATTTGGACATAGTTTTTTCCAAACTGCTTCCTGTTTTTTGTTGGGTAAAGTATTCTGGGGGGTTCAAAGAGGCCTTTCAGGGGGTCTTGGTCCATTGAACCATGTAAGTCTGCAAGGGATCCATAGGTTTTCATCCTCTGTGGAAACAAAAGCAGAGCCTCTTTTCCAAAGCAACATATCCTTAGTCCCAAATTTTGAAGTCAAGACATCTTTAAAATATACATGTTGGTTTATCTTAGCAGCCCCCAGAATCAAATATATATATATATATATATATTCCAGACCTCCTGTGTATATTCCATCTTTACATGGATTATTAGTATTTTTTTTACTTCTTTAATCTATGACTGTATGTATTCTGTCTCTTTAAAGACTTTACTTTTTTATAACTGTCTATACTCTTTTTCTTCTCTCTCAAGCCTATATACATTTTTTAAAACACACTGTGACTCATTCAGAGTTGTTTTCTGTCTGAATCTGTCTTTATTGTGTATCTGTAATCATTTTTCTGATGAGGAGTGCTTTTAAATGGTAGGTAGTGTGGTCACAGAGGCCCTGGATGCTGGCTCTGCATCTTTCAGCCTTTCAATATGGTAGAGGTACCTTTACCGCTAGCTCTGGGACTGCCTGGTGGGAGTTGTTACCACCACATCAACTCTGGAAAGCAGTTGGCTTATGCTGCTATCAAGTAACTTACAGCATACTGCCTACAAACCCCATTCAAGTGCTCAGACTCCTGAAAAAGCCAGAGCTGTTCATGCAACTAGCATGAACCAGGAGGCCTTCTTAAAGGGGCTGCACAGTTTTTGCTGCTACTGATGAGTCAGGAAGCCTTCTCTTAAAAGAATTGAACCTCTACTTGCTTCTAGCAAACAGAGCCCACCCTAGAAAATGCTGCTACCGAAAAGCTATGCTTAACTCTGTTATTTTGTGTCTAGAATTCCTTCCCAAGCTCTCTCAGGTTTTATTTGGATGTAGTTAGCCCACATTGGGTGCCATTTTGTTGATGGAGGCTGTTTCTTCATTTTCCAGCTGCCCAGACCTGAAATAATCACTCAGAAACTATATTAATTACAGCACTGTTTGGCCAATGACTTAGACATAATACTGGCTAACTTGTATATCTTAAATTAACCCATTTCTATTCATCTATGTATCACCACAAGGCTGTGGTCTACTGGTGGGTGTTTTTCTCCTTCAACAGCTACATGATGTCTCTTTGACTCTGCCTACTTTCTCTCTATATCTCTGTTCAGATTACCCACCTGGCTTTGTTCTGTCTTGCCATAGGCCCAAAACAGATTCTTTATTAACCAATGGTAATAAAACATATTCACAGCATACAGAGGGTAATCCCACATCAACCCCAGCCAACAGCAATGAGGCCAAGCAACCATAAATAAAACTTCTGAAACCATGAGCCTAAATAAATCTTCCCCCTTACACTACATCTCTTAGATATTTTGTCACAGCATCAAACAAAACAAAACCTTAATGCTCAAACCTTAATATGTACTTCATATTGTATACATAAGTGTATGAATGGGTTATAAGTAAAATTGTACAATCTAAAAATATAAAACTGCCAGAACCAATCATACAAGAAAGAAAAAGATTTATTTTCAACTGTGTCTTTATATGTGTGTCTGTGACCCAGTGACTACAGTATACAGAGGAGAACCCCACATCATGTTTATACATGTGCTTCTCAATCACTATTAGGTCAAATCATAACAAAGACATCATGGGTTGAAAATATAGATCAGAATGCACATAACACACCTAACCTATCAATCATGATAGCTTAGGAATGCCTCATGATCGTGTGGCTCACCAGCAGTTGCAGTTGCTCTGCGCCTTATCACAAGGAAGTGTTATGTTGCGTAACTTGCCTGAAAATATTACCAGATGAATTGCAAAATTTGAAGTATGCTTGAAGTATGCTTCCAACTATATGTGTACCCCTCCCCCACCATTTTGTTTTTAAAAGACAGGGTCTCACTACATAACCCAGCCGCCCTCAAACTCTATGTAGACCAGGCTGGCCTCAAACTCACAGAGATCCACCTATTTGTCTCTATCAGGTGCCGGAATTAAAGGCATGCCCACTTTTTTTTTCCCAAAAAGTTAACATTGGGATGAATGTCATAGACTGAGTTATGTGTACTTATGGACCTCAGAGAACTCATGTGTAGAACCCACTATATGGTAACACTCAGTAAATTATGCTGGAGTCTGAGGGACTAGTCATGGAGCCTGCATCACAGGGGTTTGTGGAGCTGCAGCCAGTTGGGCTGGACCTTCAGAAATCCTGGGCCCTGCTCTCTGCTCTGGCCCCCATTGGCTGCTCTCCTGAGTCCTGAACTCATTTTTCTAAGGAGAAGAACTAGTCTTCTAAAATTTTTATTAGGAAAAAAAGTTATGTTTAAAAAAGAGAGAGAGAGAAAACTCCCTCTTCCCAGTGTTCTCTGCAGGAAGTGTACTTTATTGGTAGCAGAGCCCAGCATATGCTAGGAGAAAACTAGGCAGACCTGGGGACTTGTACTTGGAGATCAGGAAGAGAGTCTGAATCTCCTTCTGTCCTTAAAAAATCCTATGAAATAACAAGGTGGTGGTATTTGCATTGATCATAATAATCCCAAGCCCTCAAACTCCAAGTGATCAAATTAATAAAATGGTCGAATGTCCCCTTGGTGAACTTACACAATGTTCTACCTGAATACAGCCCCTTTGGATTACACGTGAAGACGATGACGTAAGAGCTCAGTCAAGAGCTTCCTATTAAAAAGCTGAAAGTGAAAGTGGAGCCTAAACTTGAACCAAATGCTCAAATCTTAATTTTAAAGGGATCACACTTGATCTTCATGTAGCCGATGAACAAATACAGCAGCACACCCGGGCTCAACGATGAGGGTACTGATGCTCTCGAGCTGCAGCCTGTCATGAGGTGGAGGCATCAGGAAGTCCCAACGCTCAGCGCACAGAGCATGGGAGATGTGGAACACACAGTCTTAAATGGGTTATCTCCACCAAATCCTTCCTGCCAAGGCTCAGGAATCTATGTGGAAGAGGAGGCAGAAGGATCGGAAGAGCCAGAGGGAAGCGGTAACTCCAAGGAAACACGTCCTCCAGACACAAGCCTGCTGCACGTATGAACTCGCAGCGACCGTTGCAGCCTGCACAAGTGCAAGCCAGATGGGGCCCCAGCACCGAGAGATGAAAGTGCTCTTACTTCTCACTAAGAAGCTCTGTGGCAAAGGGAGACTCGATTTTGGTTTGTTTTTTTTTTTTCTAATGGAGTCTCACGGAGTATATTCACCATACATCAAGACAGGCTTTTTGTCCAAGAGTAGACGGTTAAAACTAAACGAACTAAGTGGTATTTCTGCAGGTGTTTCGTCTCATGTAGCTTTGTTTAGATTCTTTGTCTTATTAGTCATTTGCCTGTTTATTCTAATCTCAGATTTTGTGTTTTTATGTGTATGTGTGTATTTCTTTTGTTGTTGTTGTTGTTGTTTGTTAGAGAGAGAGAGAGAGAGAGAGAGAGAGAGAGAGAGAGAGAACATAACGTTGGATGGAGGATCTGGGTGGTATTAGGGAAGGAGAATACACAATAAAATTACTTGTATAAAAAATTTTCTCATTTAAAAAAAAGTCTGAGCCCTGAGAATAACTAGTTACTCTCAGGGGATGCACTTACTCATAGAGGATTGATCTTAAGACCAATTTAAATTCGTTTATAAGAATATAGTCATTAAAAGAGCTAAGAGGGCTTTGTAACTGAATTGGGAGCATGAGTGTACAGAATGTTTCAGAGAGGGGACATTTAAATGGAGATCTTAAGGATGACAGATGCTGGGTTGGGCAAGAATTTGGGACTATGTCCTTAAGGTGGCCAGGCTGTGGAATTCCATATCCAGATCTCAACTAGTGTGAGGCACGCTTAGGAAACATGAGGCATAGTTTTAAAATGCCACATGGTCCATTAGAGGAGAACTATAGCCTGTGTGAAGGCAAAGTGGTAAACGTACCCCTTCCTTCTGTCCACTTCCCCATTTAATCCTCCTACTCCAGTCTCCCCTGTATCTCTCTATAACAATATACTATATTTCCTCTTCATTGGGAGATCTTCTTCTCCAAAGTAGTCCCCTACTAGGTACCTAACCTCTGTGGTTATATGGACTGTAATATGTATAGTGAGGGCGTAAAAACTAACAGCCACATATGAGAGAAAACATAATATTTGTCTTTTGGAGTCTGGATGTTTTTTTTTCTAGCTTCAGCCATTTACCTACAAAAGTCATGATTTCATGTTTTAAAAACCGAGTAATACTCCATTGTGTAAATGTACTACATTTTCATTATGCATTCATCAGTTGATGAACATCTAGGCTGTTTCCAATTTTGGGCTATCATGACTAGAGCAGCAATGAACATGCGTGAACAAGCATCTCCGTGGTAGGATATTGTATGCCCAAAGCTGGTGCAGCTGGAGACAAATCTACAACTGACGTAGGTCTATTCCCAGCTTCCCAATGGACCACCATGTTGAATTACAGAGTGGCTGTCCAAATTTGCACTTCCACCATCAATGAATAACTCTCCAGTGCCAAGGTTGCATTTAGTTGAGTCGTGGGCCAAAGGGGTCCCACTGAAACCTCCAAACATCTCAGGCTATCCCTAAGGCTATTGGTTGCTCAATAACAAAAGGCCCTATTGCTGAAGACAACACTTACATATTTCATTGAACATGAAAGAGTCGAGCAGGACCTAATTAGAGGCATCACCCCTTCTTGCTGGTATTCGTGTTACTTTGCATACCACCAGATGAGAAAGGGAATCATCAACCCAGTTACAAAACCGGCAACTTACAATGGTGACCTGCCTACATGGCACTCTGGTACAATAGGGGCACAAATGTTGTGAAAATAATCAGTCACTCTCTGATTAGATTTATGTCTCACTCTGTGAGATGGAACCCGTGCCTGACACTTTTAGGGTGGCCAAGAACCCGAGAATGGATAGGCTAGGGATTTAGAGGAAAACCAGACACTATTGTGAAAGGAACATAGCAATTAAATGACTTCCAATGATATTCTGCTGTACCCATAGGTCAGTGCCTTACTCAGCCATCATCAGAGAAGCTTCTTCCTGCAGTAGATGCGAACTAACACAGAGACCTACAACGGGACAATGTGTAGAAAGTGAGCGATATTGGAGCGCCCAGTCCTGAATGGGATGTCTTCATCAAACCCTCCCCTCAAAAGTTCAGGGACCTATGCAGAAGAGGAGACAGACAGATTGTAAGAGGCGGAGATGCTGGATAGCTAAGGGAACACTGTCCTCGGGACACAGCAGCACTGATGCACACAGGAGCTCACAGGGACCAGGGCAGCACGCACAGGGCCTGCAGAGGTTTAAGTCAGATGGGGTTCCAGTGCTGAAAGGGAGAGCAGAAAAGGGCTCCTACTCCTAATCAAGAAGCCAGCTGCAATTGATACCTACTGGCCAAAGAAAATCAGTCCTCTCTAATGGCGTCTCAGTGGGTAGATTAATCACACTCCAGGGTAGCCCTATGCTCAGCAGCAGATAGCTAATCCAAAAAGAACTCAATGGTATTTTTGTAGACTTTGTCAGATACAGGTTTCTCTGGCATTCACTGCCTTATTAGTCTTTTGCTTGTGTATTTCAACTTCTGTTTCTGATTGCATGTGTGTGTGTCTTGTTTTCTGCGGGTTTTTTTATTGTTTTTTTAAAAATAAAAAGTGTAAACTTAGAAGGTGGGGGGAACAGAATATCTTGTATGAAACCCAATTTATTTCAATAAGAAAGGAAGGAAGGGAGAAAGAGAGGGAGGAAGAAAGAAGGAAGGAAGGAAAATGAAGAGGATCATTCCAAAAGATTTTAAACAGAGGGTATTTATAGCAATAGAAAGGCGTTCAGAGCTCAGAGGTGGGCTAGACAAAAGATCACCTGAGACATTCCACCAAGCCATGGAGGGCCTGTGCCGTGCCCAAGAAAGACAGAGCACTTGTTAAGGGACAGAATGGCATTTCAGAGCCACTGGGGATGAAAAGGACACAGCCACAGGATACATCTCAGCCTCATATGTCTGCATCCAGAAGGGTGTGCAGGTGGCAGCTTGGCCTGGGGTGCTTGCCCAGGCAGGGCACAAAGTATAACCTCACAGGCTCCAGAATGGAGGTCACATCCAGATGAGTGAGGCAAATGACAGCTCAGATACAGCAGGGCAGCAACCCAGGGTGGGGGGTCACAGAGACTAAGTACCCGTGTTAGATGCAAGGCACCAGTAAGGGTGACAGGACACACACACAGGGACTGAGAAATACATACAGTAAGGACAACTGCAGACAAGTCTCTCTCTCT